>NC_046300.1:32334715-32637929 GCF_004115265.2 Rhinolophus ferrumequinum
AGAAAATAAGCCCTAGCAGGATTTTTCAGGATGACAATCCCCTGAACATAAGCCCTAATGAGTCTTTTGGAGCAAAAATTAATATAAGACCCGGTCTTATTTTCAGGGAAACACAGTAGCTTTCTGACATCAAACTTAGCTCATTCAAAGTACAAAGAGTCAAATGTGCAGTGATTCCTTTGAATCCTCTTGTAAAAGGGAGCATTTCCTGGGTGGCCTCAATAAACCCAGAACACTGCATTTGCTGTCCTGAGTTCAGTCTGTTCCTTTTGAAAAAAGAAAACTCAAATAACCAACTCTGCAATATCATGACAGTACTTAATAGTTTTCTGAAGTCCTTAGCCATATCCTTTCCTTCAGTAGATCAGAAAACCGTATTGTTCCATGCTGTGAAACTTTTGTTATGTATTATTTATTCATATAGATAAGAGTGAGTTATGCCTGTTGGAAAACTGAGGGATTCTTTTTTGGAAACAGACTTTTAAAATTTAAAGGAACTTTAGAAACCACTTAGTCCCTAACCCTTATGTTAATGAAATCTACATCCAGAGAAGTTAAGACACTTGCCAAGGTCAAATCCCTGATAAATGAAAGCATCTGGCCATGCTTTCAACCCAGGTCATACTGTTTCTTGAGAAACAGATTAGAGCAAAAATATAAAAATATCTAGCAAATCAGACAGACATCGTCATTACTCTGTAAATTCTAGATATAGCAGGTAGTATATAATCTTAAAATTACCAAGAGTGCTTTGTAAAGCTATACAAAAGGTGGTCTAAACTAAGAAGGAAATAACTTGGAGTATTAGAAAAAACGATGGAATTACTAATGACTTGTTTTTTATTCATTTAAAAAGATATTTCCTATTGAAGAAAGCATCAATTTTCTTTTTCCTTTTAAAATCAGAAACAAATTAAAAAGCAGTAATTATAGCAGGTGCTACAATTGTTAAAGATGAGGCAACAGAGAGGTTAAGAAAGCTGTCTAGGCCACAGAGCTACTGAGAAGCAAACCACATCCTTTTAGCCACTCCCTAGAATGCCCCCAGATTAGGCCTTAATTTTACTGACTGAGTTAAAAAAATGCTTCTTTGTAGAGTTAAAAGTGAGGCTATTATAGATGCCTACTATAAAAACAATTTTAAGCAACAAAACAACAAAATATAACCCAGAAACACCACCCTCCACGCTCTAGGCTTTATCTTGAAACGGACATTCATTTCGACTGATTTAAGAGGGATATATACATATATTTTTAACAGAGATTATTTCCCTCTATGGTTTAATCACTAATTTTGAAACTTGTTTTACTAATATTAAAATTTTATTTCTTTGAATAACTAGTAAACAAAGTAACTTATTGAAAATGAAATTAAATCCAAAATGTGCAGGGCTGGACAGGAATTGTATCCTGAAGGCTGCACGTACCTTGTTTTTGTCTCTGTTAGTCAGAAGAACAATGACCTAGAGGGAAGTTTTCTGACAGCATGGAGGTTCCCTCTGAACAGCGTGCAGGACTGGTCATACATCCCAAGGAGTCTTTGCTCTTTAAGTACACACCTGGTTTTTTAATCACCTTCAGACTCTGATGGGTAACACTACTGCTGTACACATTTGGTATTTTAATGAAAGAACCCAAAATAAGTGAATCTCAGTAAATATGCAAAGGAGCTCTATCAATCACCCAATCTCCCCCACTCCCTTTTTCATTTTTACGACCAGGGATAATATTATCAAGGTAAGTGCCTGTTTTCCTATTTTGAGGCCAAAGGGCAATGAGAATTTAAAGGGCATTGATGACTTTAAAGTAATGAGGGTATGTCAGAAATTGCTATTAAAGTGTTAAGATAATACCTGAGAATGTATGGGTTGTTTTAATTAGCCCAGACAAGATTTTTAGATTATCCTTCATCCAGAAAGAAAAAAAACATTTTAAGTAGCTGAAGGAGCTATTTTCTGACTTCAATCTGGGCTTTGACATTGAAATAAATAAATGAATAAATAAACACATTCCAGACAACCGGAAAAAGTTACGTCAGGTGTCCACCGCCAGGAATGTGAAGCTCAGTAAGATAGAGGCAGGAACGTGGTCCTTGCTCACTGTTACCGATGCACCATCACCACCCGTGTCTTTCCAGTCCTTTAAGCCACAGACCTAACATTTTTCTCCTAAACAATGCACCAGGCATTTTCAGTTTTCTTTCTGTTTACTCTTTGTTTCATTCTTTTCTGATTTCTTTCCTTAAAAAACAAACAAAACTAAAAATTGTATTAAGCATTGCTAGGATTCAACAGAAAACAACATAGGCTGAACATTCTATGCTGAGGACAGAATCAAGTCATACCTCATGTCATTATTCATATTTATCTATAGCTGTTTCCTCCTCAATATTGAGAGTAAATAAAAGGGAAAACATTAGACCTCAAGCCATTATCTATACTGTGTTTCCCCGAAAATAAGACCTAGCCGGACCATCAGCTCTAATGCGTCTTTTGGAGCAAAAATTAATATGTCCCGGTATTATATTATACCAGGTATTATATTATATTACATTATATTAAAATAATACCGGGTCTTACATTAATTTTTGCTCCAAAAGACGCATTAGAGCTGATGGTCTGGCTAGGTCTTATTTTTGGGGAAACACGGTAGATGCTTGACCACTGCGGTACACCCGAAGCTGAAGCTGAATAATATTGTATGTCAACTATAATTTAATGTATATAGTCATGGGATATGGAGTACAGCATAGGGAATAGTCAATGGAATTGTAACAGATATATACGATGTCAGAGGGTCAATAGATTGGGGGAGGGGGATTATCCCTTTGTGAGGGGTGAAATGTCTAACTAGTACATTGGTTTGTACACCTGAAACTAATTTAAAAAAAAGCATTTACTGAGCACAGGCATTTGAAAAGCTAGGCTCTAATTCAAGCTAGTCACTAAACCGCTCAAAAGGATCTGCTAACAAAGGCCTCTGACTTTGCAGGGCTTCTGGGAATATCCCATATATCCTGTAAAATATGTAACAGAATTTACACACTGTTAACTATGTATAAATTCACAGAATTACTGTGAGGTATTTCATTCATATGTAATAATTAATTCAGAAATTAAAAAAGTAAAACAATTTGATTCACACGAGGCACATCACCCCAACTAAGGAAACCAAAGCTTTACAGCTCCAATATTTTGAGTCCTTGACAAGAGAAGGAAGGATAAACAAAGTTATCAAGCAACCAGTCATTTTAGAGGCCCCAGTAAGTAGGAATGAGTCCACAACAATCAAGCAAGGGAAAAACAGAGAGAGGTTCATAATCTCTCTAAAAAGAGGACCCACTCTACTGCCAATGCATCCCGCTCAATTTCTAAACAGCTAATCAAAGGTAAAGGCACCTAGCAGCTGTTTGCAATGGCCCATATTTGCAGGTAGGCAATAACAGTGTGGAAACGAAGATGTATGTTCACCGAGTGCACCAAGGAAACTGATGCTGGCACTCATCTGGTTTCCTTTGATAAAAGGTGCTTTGGTTCAATCACTGATCATAACACTATCCCAGAGCACCTGTGGACCACGTTCACTTTCAAAGGGTTCCTAGTCAGAATATTCCTGGAACACAGGCTGCACGTTTTATCAAATGACAAAAAGAAAACAGGCACATAAAGAAATAAAATTATCATCTATGTTAGAGCAAGAAACAGGAATGGATAAGAGCTGATATTTGGAGTTTAGTTTAGCCTAGGTCACATGGATTCTAATAACCAATACTGAACAATTTCTATATAAACATATGTAAGGGCTCAGTTACTTCATTCCAGAGAGAGACAACCTCAACTAATTTTCGAAAAATTATTTTTATAATAACAATGTTTCCTGGAGATCATCTAGCCAGTGCTGAACTTATCTTAAGCCATCTGATAGGCAGTAAAATATGAAAAAACTACAGTACCAAAAATACCACTGCCCAGTCTAAATATGACCCAAAGTCAGAATTTCTGTCCGAGTTACAATTCAGTGTTGATTTCTACCAAATTAAACCCTTGCTTAAGTATAAAAAAAACATTTTGCTTTTGTAGAAGTCTCACTTACCCAGTACTGAGAGATAATGCCATGCTACTTAACAGGCTTAAGGTATAATACTATTTCTTCTTCCAGATGCCAATAGGCTTGTAACAGTTACAAAACCATAAGCACAACAACCACTATCACAAATGGCATAAAATGTTTCTAATTTAACTGTTTCCTAGAACTGAGAGGAACCACCGATTACTAAACAATACACTCAAATGAACCCCTCAAAAGTACTGTTCACGTATTTCACTGTCAAACTGCATATAGACTTTGGTATTCAAAATAGAAGCGGGCCCAGCCCACAAGGAACCCAAGTAAAGTGAGCTTTCTCTTAGTCCCATTGCAAGGAGCATACATCTCAGTTTAAAAGCTGTAACCTGGTGTGAATTCTTCACATACAACTAATTCAATGCAATTTAAAAACCAATCCAGTCAGTAACATTAAAGATTAGAATTATGAATGAGAATAATGGTTACTTATCCTTTACCCACTGACTTGAAAAACTACTTCTTTCACAAGGAAAACAATAGGAAAAGAGAACACATTGTGCAGACCTACGTTTTGGCTGTGACATCCACATACTGTCCTGGGCGAAAGTGAGCAGCATAAAGAGGAGTACCTTTATGAAAACAAAACAAAACATCAACATGAAGTTTGTCTGTCCAGATACAACTTTACTAATGATCATAAACATCCAGGAAGCTTTCTAGATATCAGATTTCAAAAATGGTAGGAGATTCTCTTCTACAATTATAATTATTAGAAACACCAACTATAAGATAATAAAATTGTTCAACAAACATGTTTTAATTGGCTGTACACGAGCTGAAGAACAATATGCCCCAGTATGAGGGACAGTGCTGGAGGGAGCCCCCAGACCACGCTGGCTGCCGGTGTGCCTTCACGGTGGCGGGCGAGGTGCTGGCTGAAATGGGCAGTTCCCAGACAGCAGTGTTCCTGCTGGCAGATACACAAATTTGATGATTCTTGGTTGTTTGGGTGAGTAACGATATACGGAATAAAGGTATACTTCCTATTTCATATAAAGAAATTAAAAGAGAATGACAAAAAATATTGGGGTTAGATCAAATCTTTTTTTACCCACTGGAGAAAAGTTTTCCAAAATATTAATAGAAACTTGAATTATTTGAATATAGGTCCATTGTTTTCTGGGTAATAATTATGGTTTGCATGATATCCATATAAAGCCCATATGTATCAGAATTTTAGTGGACTGATCATTGTTCCAATAACATGTTGTTATCCTAGCATGTACCCAGATATTTGGAATAGCAAAAAACTGCTATTATAGATACCCCTGATTTTATATACTTAACATTTCCAAAACTAGTTGTATGTAAATAAAAATCTTACTTTAAATGCACTTGGGAAATGTGTTATTTAAAGAAATTTTGTAACTCAAAGCCCTTCACAATATTCTGTTTATATAAATTTGGAATTAACACTTATGTGAACTATTTAATTTGGCAATTAATTTTCAAAAATGTATAGGGAACTTATACTATGTACAGTTAGAAATATAAAAGTTTAAGACATGGCCTCTGACCACAAGAATTTATTATCTAGGTGAAAAATCAATATTACATCACTAAATAATAGTTTTGTTTTTTTTTTTTTTTTAAAGCTGGAACCAATATAGTAGAGAATGTAATGGAAACCTAATTTTTGTTTGTTTAAAACAGGGAGTAAAGTGCTCTACAATTTCAGAAAGTAGTATCCTTTAAGGTAGGACCTAACCTGGATTTCTATGGGCAGAGAAAAACCTCGAATTAAGAAAAAATAGGGCAGATTAAAAATGAAATTCTTTGAGGTTATTACATGACCTGAACTGCTGATATGTGATTATCTTTTACCTATAACAACAACAATTTCGCCTGGTTTGAGCTATAGCCGAAGTTAACGTGGACTTGCCTTTGTTTTGGGAGAGCTCCCACATTAAGGAACCAGAATGCTTCAATGTGCCACCCTGCCAGGCCCCAAGCTCCCAGATGGTAGAAGCTCCTTTGTTTGGGGCCTCTCGCCCTTTGTCTCTCTTCATCTGGCTATTGATTCATATCCTCTAGACACGTATTTCCCATCACAGGGTGTTCATTCTCAGTCTTCGTTTCTCCACTTACTAACCTCAGCTCCAAGGTTCTGACTTCATATCCATCTATACTCATTCCTAACGTGACCTCATCAAGCTCTGACGTACGCCTTTAAATAAAGTTTATGCACTCTGATACTATCTAACTATACAACTTTGGCCTGTCACTCGCCTCTAATCTCTAGGCTTATAAACTATCTTGCACATTTGACTTCCATCTGGATAACCGTGCTGAAGTTAACTAGCCAAAAAAAAAAAAAATTCCCCAAAATATGTTAATCTCCACCTCCAAAAAAAGAAGTTAACATGGACTTAATTTTTACATTTAGTTTATTTCACTTAATTGCAAAACTTACACTTCAAAAAATACTTTTATTTCTAACTTATACCAAGGCTGACCTCACTGTCACTCCAATTAATACTGTCTATTGCAACTGTATTTTACTTCAACAAATTAAGTTCAGATATTAAAATACCAAATTTTAAAACATCCTTCTACTGTCTACTTGTTAGAACTCAAGTTCAAGAGATCAGAGAGCTTTTCCGAAGTTTAAGGATATAAAAATGCTGTTAATTATATGAATCAATATAATCATCCTGCCAAATCTCACTTTTTGAGATTCCATGGATTAGGTAAAATACCTTGAAATTTTTTAGTAAGACCTTTACATTGAGATGCTATTGTCAGTCACTTTCCCATTTCAGGCTATATTTTTTCAAATTCTATCTCAGCGAGAGTCGAGCTATTCTCCACTTAATAAAATGCCAGCCTACAAACAGTAAACTACACATTTTAAAAGTTAAGTGTATTTATTTGGAGTGGCTTTTCCAAATGTGAAAATCTCTGTACATTAAAAACAAAAGCGTTTCTCCCTCTTTCATGGAAAACAAAGAGTTCTCTACAATTCTTTTCACTAAAAAAAGAAAAAGACTTGTTTGTCCCCAGTGATTAAATCAGATACCGTTTTATATTTTAAAATAAATGCGACTTTGTATTGTGGATTCAACTTTATTGAAAGGGCTGACATTAAACAAATCACATATTTGGGTATTTATACCTCCCTCCTCTTCCCAACCTCAGATTACCTGGCTTAATTACAGCATTATCTGTTACGCGAAAGATTTTAACTTTCTGTTTTGGCGGCAATCCAAGTTCTTGGTAAAATTCCAAAATAGATGCAGATTTCTAGAGGAAAAGCAGCAGACATAACACATTAAATACTAAAGATGGAGTTTAATGCACAGAGATCTAAACCAAGTTATTCACACACCGGAAAACAAATCAAAAAGCACTCTGTTCTCCTAACGAACAAACAGCGCGCTATTTCCCTTATTTAAAAGAGGTAAGATTTTTATCTATAGTCCATTACACATCGGATCCAGCCATGTGCAAGTGTAGCTCAGATTCAGCACTTGGGAAACACCTTTGTTATGTAAGCAAGAGAACAGAGTTCTGCTCATATCTGAATTTTCACCGGAGACTGTATGTATCAGAAACCGCAATTTTGGAAACTTCAACTCTGTCCACTCTGCACCTACTTCCAAGCAGCTAGTAGAAAACATGGTAGGTCACATTCCTCAAAACTCCAAATGAATCTTAAAGAGGCCTGGCCATTCTGCATTTCCCTCCTCTGGTTAAATCCCTCTCACACTGTCCCAGGCAACTATGTCACATCCTCTTTTAAAACCTCCAGCACTGTTTCCTCCTCCTCCTTTTTTGAGCTGACCGTGTTGCTTCATATTTTACTGAAAAAACAGAGAAGACTCAAGAGCACTTTCCCACGCTCTCATCATCAGATCCATCTGTCTTCCACCCCACTCCAGTTTGCACGAGAAGCACATGGGGAACACCAATGCCCAGGGCCCTCAGCTTGGAGACTGCAACTTCACTGGTCTAAGGTGGCATCCCGGCGTGTTTTTTTTAAGCACTTCGTCTGATTCTGATGTGAAACGGGCTGGGACTCGCAATGACAGATGCACTGTCCACACTTTTACTGAAAGCCAATCCTTCACCATGTACTGATTCCCACTCCCTCTCATCTATTCCATGGTTTATTCCTGAAGTTGTCCCCACTGTCTTTGAGTAAATAATTTCCCCCTTTCTACTGGAACTTTCCTATTAGTATACAAAGATGTCACAATAACCCACACGTTAAAACAAAACTTTTCCTTAGCCATAGTCTCCTTTAGCTAATCTTTCTGTTCCCCCTTACAACAACACTTCTTCGAAGACTTGTGGAGTCTACTTTCTCTCTCCCCATCCTCTCAAATGCACGTCAATCAGGTGCTTGCAGCCCCTAATACTCAATGGAAAGCGCTTGTCAAGATCACCAACATCTCCATGTGGTCAAATACCCTGGTCAGTACACATTTTGTTGGCTCCATCCGCAATGCCTGGCACAGGTGACCACTCTCTCCTTGGAAACTCTCAGCTGACCCCCAGTCACCACTCTCTTGGTTCCTTCATATGCTACTGATGCCACATTTCTAACTTCAATCCCAAATTTACTCTGAACTACAAATTCGTATGTCCAAACTGCCAACTCAGTATCTCACGTTGATGTCATACAGCAACTCAAGTTTAACCTGTCTAAAATTGAACTTGACCCCCACCCCCAGGCTGTGTTCCTCTTGTCCTCCAAATCTCAATAAATGGCAACTCCATACTGTTGTTGGACCAAAATCTTGTGGTCACCTTTGACTCTTTTCTTTCTCACATCATATGTCCCATCCATCAGCAATTCCTGAAGACTTTACTTAAAAATGCAGCCCACATCAGCCACTTCTCACCCTTACCCCACCATCTTTTGCTGGGATTATTTCAATAGCCTCCTAACTAGTCTCCAAAGTTCCACACTCCTGACCCTCTGGCCTGTTCTCCATTCACAGGCTGGCATGTTCCTTTTAAAACTCAAGCTATATCACGTCTCTACAATGGCTTTCATCTCATGCAGAATCAAGTCTTAAGTCCTTACCATGGTTTACAAGGTTCTATACAACCTGACCTCATCTACTGCTCTTCTCTTGGCTCACTCTGCTTCAGGCACAATCCACTCATTACTAGTCCATGAACACATTAAACAATGGCCCTTTGCACATACTGTTCCCCCTGCCTGAAATGCTTTTCTGCCAGAGTTTTGCATGAATTTTTCCTACTTTATTCAGGTTTCCATCTAAACATCAACTTTCCCTGATTACTCTTCCTTCCACCCCTGCCTTTATCTTTGTTTTAAATATCCTTGAATAGAAAACTTTATGGACATGTTACTTCCTTACCACAATGTCCTGTGTCTTTTGTTTTGTTTTGTTTTTTTCTAATTAAGCCTCTTGATTGCTCTAAGCCTTGCCAAAAAGTTGTACTACTTATATTTCCTAATGTAAAGAGTATCTCTTTCGTGAGAATATAACCAACATAGATACATCTATCTTCCTGCTGTTCCCTCTTCCTCAACTTCTTCTCTAATCACAAATGAAGCACCAGCAGACCCCCAATGAGCCATGGTACTCTATATACACGTATCTCAGTTACTTCCACATTACCTTACACTTATCAAAGCGTACATGTCTGTTTGCTTCTTGGCCTGTGAACACCTGGATGGAACGGCTGATTTTATTCACCTGTGTCTGTACCTCTAGAGCTGAGGACAGTAGCACGTTAGACATTGCCAAAGTGAGCTAAATAAATAAAAAGACACAGAAGATGGAGGACAGACATCCCTCTGGGTGTGAAGCCCTGGTTTGTCTCTCCCAGTCACCCCACCTTTCCACTCTTACTGCTGCTACATGGGTTAATGGCACACAAACTTACTGAGTGTGCGGCCTGACAAGTATGTGGCCCCTATCTTGAATTCTAGTTGTTAAAAAACTATACGCCTAAAAGAAACAAAACAATAAACACGACAAACACATCTACAAGAAACTCAACTATACAACCAAATCGACCGTGATTTGTAATTAAAAAAAGCAAGAATAGCCACAGAAAACCCTTAACGAGCTCAGGATGACACAGATGATATCCTGATAACAAAGCGTCATCCTCCCCAAAGCCCAATGGAGTCTATGCACAGCCAGACTTATGCGCAGAGTGTAGCATCTGATTATGCAGCAAACTTCAGGGGCTTGCTAATTTCAGTTTAAAATGTGAACTGTTGGTGCCCCTTTATAACTTACTGCCTTTAGTGGACACGAAACTGGGTGGCACTGGCCTGCAAGCACAGAATTTTAATTTTTGGATCAGTCAGTCCACAATTCCTTGAGAATTTCCCTGGGGCCCTCAAGTGGGACCGTGGGACAAATGCTGAGCAGCTCTGCTTTGGATGTCCACAAAAGTTTGTTCTGTACCTCATACGAGTTCCCTGAAGAAGCTATCCTTTCCTCCAGGGTGATAACATAAATTCATCCCAGGCATTCTCTGTGGTTTCACTTCCCACATGCTGAAAGCTAAGACTAACAATTCAACACCACTTTACCAAGGCCCTTGCTTTTCATCTTCAATTATACTTTTTCCACAACAAAAGCAAACACAAAAGTTTTATTTAAAAATGTGGCTCCTTGAAATTATTTTCCTGATACATCAGATTGAGGTTATTAAATTTAGAACAGCTTCAATTTTATTTTTGACATTCTCATATTCTACCTGGTAATTTAAAAAGCATGCTATTTTATTAATTATCAATTTTTAAGTATGCCAGGAGGCTTCTGAGAAAATTCCTTTACTTTTTTAGTAATACAAAATAGACAACATAAAGATCTTGACCTAAATAACTACAGATTGAGACATGAAAATAAAAAATGTAATACATACTTGATTATCTTCCAATTTCACTAAAATTGAATACTTTAACATTTTTCTTTTGAAATCAAAATATCATAAAACTAATTAGGTATTAGTCATGAGAAAAACCAAATGCTCAAGCTGAGTTGAAACCTGCAGCAGTATAACAGAGGTGGTTTTTTAAAACTTCCAAATAAATAATTTCAAAGGGCAATTTAAAAGACTGACAGCAATGTCACAGTTGGATGACCCCATCTATGAGAACGCAGTTTTCGCCCCCTCTTCAAAGTTCCTTGCAATTATCTTTCTCACATTGAAAATGCTCCTCTGCTTCTAAGATGAACTGATCTAATCAATTTTAAGGCCATTTAACTTCTTTTTCAAAAATACTATGTAGCACATCAGTTTTTATTTATAAGGTACAAAAATAGCAAAAGCAAAGTAGTCTAATTTCTTGGCAGCATAAATCATTTACAGATTCAAAAAATAACAGTTCTACAGTCCTAGCTCTATTATAAATAAAACTGATTTAATCAATTTATTTCAGAATGCTTCACTATTTGATATTTGATATTCATAGGTCTTTCTCTCCCTTGTTGAAAAGCCCTCTGTAATCAATCTACTTATAGTTTCCTAAGGGTTACAACATGCTATAGGAAGTTTTATATTCTGTTTCAAAATTTTTTTTCCTTTCTGAATCAAAATGCTTTCCTTATAAAGAATTCTTAAACTTCATTTTCACATACCGTTCTAAAGAAACGTCATTTAAAGACAAAGCTTTTTCTTAATATTATAATACATGTACTCTGGACCTAGAAAATTTATATCCTGAACAATAAGAGAGACCTCTGTAGCACTATCTATGCTACACTAGAGAAGCGAATAGTTTTAAAAGTTTATGTACATTAAGTGGGTTAAAATCCACCACAACATAAGAATACAGCATCCAAAGCACCTGCTGTGCTGTATATTTATTGAAGAAATAACGCTTAATATATATAGACTAGTCTTAAGCTTGAAAGGGCAGAACTATCACTTCTGTAATATTTTAGATATTAGTATTATGTTAATACAATTTTATCTATCAGATATCTTTATCACTAAGCAATACAGAATAAATTGAGCTGGCAAGTACATTTTTCCTCCAGAACTTTTGTTTTTTCTTGAAAACAAAAATATTAGAGACCGATGTGAGACGTTTACAACTGGGAGAGAATTTAGAGACCATCAAGTCCAATTCCCTGTTTTCATGGGTGAGAAAATGGATGTTCAAAAAGGAGGAATGAGGGAGCTAATGGTAGAAACCAGGATTAGAACTCAGCTCTTCTGATCCCACATCCACTTGTTTTTCTACTGTCTCAGAGTTGTGAGGACGTAATGTTGACAGATCTGTTGAAGCAGAATGGATTATTCCATCACGATGCTTGATTTACAAACATCAAGGCCCTAAAGTTGTGAATTGACACATTTGGTAATGAAAACAATGGTGATGGTGCAAGTCATAACAAAAACACAGAAATATAATCAATTAGAAAACAGCGGCGTCTATCAAACCACAGAACTATTCACATGATTCACATGAAGGCTGGCACATATTTACACAGCTAAAGATTCAAATATTTGACATTTAAAAAAAATTCCCATAAATATATCACTGTGCTTTTAATTACTGTGGAATTATTTGAACCCTGAAATTATTAGTCAATAAACTGTCAAAAATTAATAGCGGGAGCTGTTGTAATAAAGCTTTAATGAAAAATACACTACCATAATATGCAAAAATAGCTAACTTCTCTAACACTTATGAGACGGGCTTAAATGGCCCACTATTTACAGGAAAATTTCACCTGGATTTTCTCTAAACACTCAGTCACATCTTTCCTCCAATGCTTCCTTTTCCTTGTCCCTATTCCAGGTTGCAGCATAAGCTTCGACCCGGTTGCTGAGTTAGAAACCCCTCTATGCCTAAGCCCTCACCACACATTCACACTCACCCAGTCTTCTATACATCCTTGCTCCTTCCAAGCCCAATGCAACCACCCTGATTCAAAAGCCCTTATCAACTCTCTGTTAGTGCTTATAACAGCCTCTTATATGTCCTCCCTGCGTCCAGATTCTTATGAGTTAACCAAGATAACAATTTGACCACGTTACTATCCTGGTTAAAGAATTCAGAAGACTCCTTGGAGTCTACAGGATGAAGTCTAAATTCCTTCGCCTTCTATTCTGACAGAAGTACCTTTACCACCTTTCTCCACTGGCCCCACACCCACACACTAAGACCGAGACACAACACAGTTCTCTTTCCAAGCACAGTCTTCCACGTGTCTCTGCTTCTGCAGAGACCGTTCCCTCTGACATGCTTCCAACACATTGTCCTTTCTGGTCTCTTCCCCGTGAAACCTTCGAGGATCTGCCCAATCAGAATTGGCCACCCCCCATTCTGCGCTTGTTGCATTTATATATTGAGATGGTGGATTTATTTGTCCATCTTCCCTACTAGCCTATGAGTTTCCAGAGGGTGGATATCAAGACAGTTAAGAAAGTTAGGCTCTGGAGTCTGTTTGTCACTCTACCTCTCACCAGTGGGTGGCCCTGAATGAGTTACTTACCCTCTTTAGCCTCAGAGGCTGAAAAGGTTACATAATACACGTGAAGGCTTAATACTTATATACCTGGCATGTAGTAAGTGCTCAATAAAGGTTAACTATGACCAGGAAACAGGAGGCACACAATAAGTACCTGCTACTTTTGACAGTTGCATAATACAGGTGGTATCTTAATTAATTTCCATCCATGTTCATTTCATAAATAATTTACAATGGAAAGATGTTTTAGAGATAAGCAACATTTTAGTAAACTTAAAGATGTTTCAGTACCCATTAGTGAAAATCATTACCATTTCTAGAAAGGTATTCTCTGTATTCTCTGCTTTTATTCATCTAATAAAGGATACTAACTGCCCAGTTTTCAAATTTAAATGACAAACTCAGCATTCTATTAGTATTCTACTTGGCAAAAATACTTCATTTAAAAAAATCTGATGTGGGTTTATTATATACAGCTTTTCCCCAAATAGGGAAAGCTCCTTCTAATATATACAAAGTTAACCCTCACATACTGTTGGTGTTGGTGTCAGTTGTTGAAACCATTTAGAAAAAAAGTGAAATTAAATATAAAACAACAAAATCACGAAAACAGGTACCATCTATTGAGTATCTGCTATATGCCAGGCACATTTGAAAAATCTCATGTAAGCCTGGTAACTAACCTCTTATGTAAGCAGTATTTTTATCCCCGTTTTACAGATGGGCAAATACTGCAGCTTACAGGATAAAATTACTTGTTCCAGATAGTGAGGGGAAGTACTGGAACAAACTCAGTCTCTCAGACTCCTGGGCTCAATGGCTCTACCAGACTGCCTGTCCCAAATCTACCATTTACCTCACAGACAAATGCAAGTTTGTGGCTATGGAATATGCTCAAAACTCAAAGAATTCAGACCTGAAACAAATGAAATGACTATTCTAGGAATGAAAACACATCCTTACATGGAAACGGGATACAGTTTTTCCTCCTACAGTTAGGGCTGCCGTTTTTCCATTATAGTTTTCCTTTGGAGTATATTTTAGGACATGACAGTCTTGTACCTAAAAAAAAAAACATTAAAAAAAACTAAGTCTGTGACAAGATACATTTTAACCTTACACACCAGTCACATTGAGGACAATTAGGAATTCCCTAAAGTTACTTACAATTCCTCCAATATCAACCATAATCTTAAAATACAGATAACCTCCAAAAAAAAGTGTCAAATACAGCACATTTTAAAAAGTGCATAAAACACAAATATACAACAAATCGAGTTTTTATAAAGAAAATATGCATATAACCACTACCACCCATGTCAAGAAGTAGAATCCCCAAAACGTCTGTGTGTCTCTTCCCAATTACTCTCCACCACCACCCCACAGTTTTTTAAAACTCCTAGAGCAGTGGCTCTCCAAGTGTGGTCCACAGACAAGCAGCATCAGCATCCCCTGGGACTTGGTGGAAAGGTAAGTTCTCAGGCCTCCGCAGAGACCTACTCCATCAGAACCTCTGTGTTTTACAAGCCCTCCGGTGAGACGGACGCACACTGAAGTTTGAGATGCACTGCCCCAGAAATAACTACTACTCTTGACATTTACAGTACTCATTTACTTACTTTTCTTTGTAATTACTATCTTTGAAAGTATTGCTTCATAATGTAGTTTAGGGTTGCCTGCTTTAAACTTTATGTAAATGGAATCAGATTATAAGTACTCTTCCGTGTCTTACTTCCCTCACAAGATTCTATTTGTAAGGGTCATCCATATTGTTGTGTGCAGCTCCACTGTTCATTCTCATTGCTGGCCAGCATTCTCTCATGTGAATATACCACAATGTATGTACCCATTCTACCACTGATAAACATTTGGGTTATTTCTACCTGGGAGTATTAGGAGAAATACTGCTACAACCCATGTAGTACAGTTATGGTGCACACCTGTTCAAGGTTTCTAGTAACACTCATGAATGGAATTGCTAGACTACAAGGTTTATTTATCTCCACTTTAGCACACAATACTAAACTGTTTTCTGAAGTGGCCATACCAGTTTACAATCTCACCAGTCATTCCTGAAAGCTCCTAAAGTTCCTCAGAGTTCTAGAAACTATAATCCTATCCTTGACCAAGGCAATACAAATTTACTAAGGGTTTACAGGAGGGGTGTCCAAACTTTTTTCAACGTTTTTCACCAAGGGCCATATGCGGTAAAATGCACTAACAGCCGGGCCACTCACTCGAGGTGAAGTACGTGTTGCCTCACCTGGTTTATTTAAATAAACTAAATATATTTTTGGAATTTGCTGCGGGCCAATAAAAAATGGATCGCGGGCCGCAGTTGGCCCGCGGGCCGCAGTTTGGACACCCCTGGTTGACAGGCTCCCTGTGCCTATCAGCAGTCTAAGCACTTATGTGCATGAGCTCTCATTTTAATGACCACCACCTGCCTAATCGCTTTTCTAAGGCTGGGCCCCAAAGATGACCTGAGTTGTCCGGAGTGATCTGGGGAATGACGGCCTCCTAACTTTATCAGTGATCTTTCTACAACAATAACGATAAAGGCAACAGCAGCTAACATTCATTGGACATTTACCATTGTTTTACGTTTTAAGTCCTTGACATTCATCATCTTGTACAAGCCTCACGATAACTTTTTGAGGTAGGTCATAACTATCTTTTTTATGGAATAAAATTATATCTTTTACAGATGAGGCACAGTGCTCCAAAGAACACAGCTAGAAAGTGGCAGAACCAAGATTTGAAATCAGATATTCTGGTCCCAGGGCCCACATTTTTAACGATTAGAGGAGTCTAGCTTACCTCAGGGAACAAAATGCTGCTTCCCCAGACAAGAGTGTTACACTCTGAGTTAGCAAAGAGATCAAAATTATGATTTGGAGTTGAAAGAACTCCACAAATGAAAATACAATGGAACTGAGATTTTTTTCTGATTATGAATTAAACTAGATCTGTAAGAAGCTAGGTTACAATCTTTTTTTATTAATTGCCCCAGTTATCCCATGCCAGTATCGAGAAGGCCACCACTCAGGCAAGAGTGAGAACATTTACTGAAACCATCAGAAGTTCTCTATTAGTATTTATGTTCAAATTACCCTATTATTCACCACATGTTTCAGGACACAAATGTCGCCCATTTAGGTTTGTACAAACAGATCATGGCACACATACAGATCTGTTACATCTCCTGTTTTTTACCTGAAGTAATGTGGCCACGTGCTTTTGACCATCTTTGGTCCATAAAGGCATCATGCCCAGCTTCAATGCGATGAGGCCTACTCTAGAGGAACCTGGCAATCAAAAAGAAATGAATGTTAACACAAGCTTTTTCAACATTTGCCAGCATGATGCAATAGGATTGTGGTATCAATATAAGAAGCATGCACATAAGAAACATGCTGATATAGTCATAGAGTAAAACACAACTCTCCTACAGATGTAAGTACCTTCAACCATGCCTGAAATAAGATATTTGTAGTTAATAAATCTCCATAAAATGAAATATAAGAGAACTGTACAAAATAAAGAAAACAGTTAAAGAGATATATTTTGCTTTTAAAATGTTTTAATAGCGGGCATGATAAATCCATCATGATTCTTTGCTTTCCTAGTATCAATTCATATCCAACTTCATTAATTAGAAAACATCTACCACTCAAATTCTACATTAGCTGGAGTTGTAGCCATGACACAAGTGGTCATATTGCTAAAATATGTTGGCCTCCATCATGACACTTAGTCTTGTTGCATAAATTGATCAAGTTGCTCCACTAAGAACTTCTGGCCACTGTACAATTCAATTTTGACAATAAACCCCAACCAGAGACCACATTCTCAACAGGAAAGGCCTTATTCTTCTTGGTCTGTCTACACATGGGTTCAGCACTCTACTGGGTACAAAGAGCTGATTCTGGGGTTACGTGGGCAAACCTGGAATGCCAGAACATCCCAAATGAAAACATCTGTGTGTCACATTACAATTTAGAACACACTTTTCCAGCTTTTCTTCCCTGGCTTATTTTTATATTCTTTTTTTTGTCTGAAGAAAACAAGAAAACGTATGCAGAATGATTCTCCTTTCACATACAAAAGAGCTTCTTTAGGAAGTCTTGATTATCATCAGACATTCACTAACAGTAGAATAGGATGCTGGAAACAAACGTGCAAACCAAACCACAGTGACTCAAACTCACTTAAGACCCACATGAAAAATAAATTCAAGAGATGATAAATTTATCAAGCAGTCACTATAATTTTGAACGTGCCAGCCACAAAGCCATCAGGAAAACTCATCATATACAAAATAACCACCTGGTTCCCAAGGATGTAGAGGCCACGGTTCATCTTTCAGAGGACACAGTTTACTTGCTAATTGGGCTTTAGTTTCATCAGAGTCCAACTGCTTAACAAACGGGACATTTTCTTCAGAAAGATGCTCATCCCACCAAGTACTACTCTTGTCATGGAGACTCCTAACCAAAAGCCAGGTGTCTGTTCTGTAAAAATAAAAATTAGAAAACAAATTACAAATCAAGTTTCCCTATTTTATATGGAAAGAGGAGGGCGGTCACATGAATTGGAAAGTGTCCTCAGGACTTTGGAAAGTTGTACAAGTTGTTTTTTCCTCATTTTCCTTATGATAATAACAGGGCTCACATTTTACCTGTTAATGGTTACCCTGGAGGAAAAGTTCTTCATCTCCCCCTCTGGGATAAACAGTTTTCTAACAAAGCAGTCCTTCCTAGACATAGGAGAAGCCATGACCCATTTGAACGTGTATCTTAATAGTTCATATCCAGTGGAAAGGGCAGAATATGGAATGCTGATCTTTCTCTGATAAAGCTCACTTCTCTGAAATAGTATGGCCTAGGCTCAGAGTGGTAAAGAAACTGAATGTACAAATTTAAAAGTCCCGTAAAAGACATGATCTCTGATCAGATGAACACACCAAGAAAAGACCTTAGGGTCCGGAAGGAGATCATTTTTGCACGAGTGTCAGAAAACAAGTAAAGCTTTCTTTTGTAAAGCCTCTTTTGTAGTCAGGTAAATTCAGGTTAGAGTCCCAATTTTGCACTTATTAGTGGAGTGACCTTGGGCAAGTTACTTCTCTCCAAACCTCCGTTTTAGCTGCAAAACGGAATAACGGTAGTAAGAAACAACAACTGCATCTGTACAACAGACAATGACAGTTCTCTCAAGCCAGGATACATGAGCTAAGGCGCCTAATATACACAATAGAGCATCTGGTACATAGAAAACGCTAACTGGTAGATATTATTACTACTATTGGTAAAGCTCTATGCCAGTCGCTGCCTCATAAGCATTAAAAATAAACAAAATCACCCCTTCGGTTCTTTAAAGGGCAGTTCCTTAGAGTACAGCTCCTTGTTCTTCCATACCTCAGGGCCGGACACACACACAGCCCTTTCCTCCTCCACCCAGGGCAAACCCATCCGCGCCGGGACATGCCACTGCTCAAAGCCGCAGTTTTGCTGGGCCTACACATCCACACCGTGTCTCTCGCCCATACCCACCTGTTCCCCGAGCCTTGGGAAGCACCCAGGTGCCAAGCGCCGCGGCCCAGGATCTGGGCGCCGGTCTGAGCCAGTAGTCTCCAACTAAGCATGGAGGGGCCGGAGAGAGCTGGGATTGCTACACTTCCGGGGACCCCACCACTCAGTTTTCACCGCGTCCCCACGCTGCCTTCACGCGTCCGCCGCTACCCTTTCAGAGCCTTCCCGCCAGCTGTCCGCTGATGCGCTCCGGGACGGAAAGAGAGCTACTGGACCCACTTCCGGTCCGTTCCGCAATGGGCTCCGGGCACCGTGGTGAGCCCCCGGAACTAGAGTTCTGCCTCCGGAATAGTCCTACATTGGATCCAGGTTGGGTTAGGGAGTGTGGGGAAGGAGTTGCTTCTCCAGGGGCGTTGGGGGAAAAAAAAAAAAAAGGGATTGTCGGAGTTTAACCTTTAGAGGCGAACTAGGGACAGGCTTTTAAGGAAGCGAAATCACATCTAAATAATGCCTGCTGTCAGGTAGCTCATCGTACTAAGCAGGGCTTGATATTCTTATATTGGTTTATGTCCTAAACAGCCCTGAAAGGAAGTTTTTATGTTATAACTGAGGGAACACTGGGAATTTTGGTGTTGGTCTAAAATAGCACATCTGGCAGGTGGGCAGAGCCAGCACTGAAACAGGTCTGGCATGTATTAACAATAGAATATGGCCAAGGTTATGATGTGTGACATCTAGGGCTGGATCATAAAAGGTATTGATACTTCAGTCCTGGTCTCTTAGATTGCTCCCTAGGGGGAAAATCAGCGGTCATGTCCTGAAGACACTGCAACAGCCCTGTAGAGAGTTCCATGTGAAGAGGAATCAACTTTCCAGCCAAGAGTAAACCACTTAGGTAGTGGATTCTCCAGGCCTAGGCAACCCTTCATATGATTGCAACTCATGAAAGACCTTGAGCCTGAACAATCCAGCTAAGGAACTCATGGGTTCCTAACCAGAAGATACTGCCAAAGGGAATAAGTGATTACTCTTATTTTGAGTCATTAAGTTTTAAGATGATTTGTGATACAGCAATAAGTAGCTAATACACCTTGTGTACAAATAAATCCTTGTCCTGGGTTTCAGATCCAGCCTAATCATGTGAGTGCCCTGAGCATTCAGTCTGCTGCTCCCAAAGTCTGTTTCCTTAATCGCCAAATGGATGTTTGTAGAAATTCAGGAATAAGAACTTAAAAGTTTAGCTATTTTAACACCCTCTTTTTATTAGAGATCTAGCTAGTCTGGCTTAAAAGTTCCAGGCAGTGGTCAATTCCTGGTTACTACTTGGACTTCAGTAGACTCAAAAACTTTGCTTTGCTTGCCTTTCCAATTTCATCAATTGCTATTGCAGTTGCTTTGGGCACTTCCAAATAACACTGGGCCTTGGAGGAAAAATTACATCCTTCATCCTAGTCATGCTACCTGGCTTCCCAGTTACTTAGGAATAGCTCTTCATTGAACAGGCATGTCTTGAGGTATGCTACATGAAGAAGCTGGGGGAAAGAAAGGACTTGCCTACTACTGCCAATAGCTAGCATTTCTTGTGCATATAGTGTGCTACATAGTATGTGCTCAGTATTGTGGAAGCCCATCAAAGACCACCAAGTGCACAACTGAACATAGAAAAGGTTAAGTTTAATTATCTTGCTACAGTAAGAGAGTGTGTACATCTGAGAATGTCTCTAGATGAATGAGTTGGGAGGGGCTTATTATAAGATTTGGACTTACTCTGGGTGAATTTTAAGGTGGTGTCAGGGAAGCAGGGACTTGTTTTTAAATGGACGCTATCAAGAAGCAAGGCTGGTTCAGCAATTGGACATCTCAATAATTTTTTTCTGGAGGCAAGAAGAACAAAATGAGACTAGGGACAATGTTAGTAAGAAAGCAGAAATCACTCAGAAGAAGGAACAGTTAGTTATTTTGTAGCAGTAGTCTGGCCTTGGGTGTGGTCTGATAGAAATATTGGGTTGACATTCTATTATAAGCACTGCAGTCTGATTATTAACAGGATTAATTTTCACTCTTTCAGTATATTTTCTCACTTAATAACAACCCATGATACTATAATCATCTCCATTTTGCAGTTGAGAAAATAAACACAGAGATATTACATAACTTAAGATCACTCTGCTAGTAAGTGGTAGAGCCAAGATTTAATTCTCAGCAGGATGGCCATGGAACTTGTGCTCTTAGCCATTTTGTTTCTTTGGCTCTCTATGACAAATATGCTACTATTCTTGCAATGGAATTTATTTATGGTTAAAGAGGAAAACTGATAAGTAAACATATCAAGCATAGTGGTCTTTGAGGATTGAGGAGGAAGTCATTCAGTCTCACTTTTTCCCTAGTGCCAAGTCCCTCCTGGTCCATAATGGAGACCTTGAGTCAATGAAACGCTCAGCAAGCACCACTGCTGAATTGAATCAAAGCAAGATGTGCTTGGTCTGCTGTTACACAGCACATATCTTCTGATTGCCAGCTGGAGGTGAGAGGTGTCATCATACTTGATTTTGTTACTGCTAATTGTCAAGGACCAGGCCCAGTTCTTGAGGGACCAACCCAGGGCTCTATTCATGCACTCAGGTAATGAATGAGCTCCAGTTTCCCATAATTTATGATGTCATCCTTCAGAGACTGCCCTAGACCCTGGGATCCTGATACCACCTTGCCTCTCTGAACTTCAGTTCCTCACTGGAACAAAGATAACTTCCACAACCTTTTTTTACTATCGCAGGTCCTCGAATAACATCCTTTTGTTCAACATCACTTTGTTATAACATTGATGAGATGCTGTAGGAAGTTAACTCTTTTTTATATCAATTAGCCTGTGGTAAAATTGGTTTCATTATATGTCATTTCACTTAAAGTCGCAGAACTTATCGATGACGTTAAGTAAGGACTTATTGTACTACAATCCCATAATTCTTATTCCTCTAACTTAGACTAAAAGGTGATATAATAAATGTCCTCCTTACTAAATAAAACATTAAGAATAGTTTCATGTCTGAATTTCTAAAGCCATATCTAACAAAAAAGAATCACCATAGAAGGAGTAGATATCACACCAAGGGTTTATTGGAAATGTCTTTTCTGTGTTCCTGCCTTAAGGGTCTTCAGTTAATTCTTATAATGTTTGTGATATGTCCTGTATGGTTGGTTTATTACAGAATAATAAATCTTTCAGTGTTGATTAATTTGCATATTATGTTAATTTATGCTGTCTCAGTTCATAGCATGCCTTATATTTGAAATTAAAAATATTTTTAAAGTTTGTTCAGGCTTTTCATTAAATTATCCTTGGTGTCCTTCCATTTTTCTAAAAATAAGTTAGCATGTTTCAAAATTGGTAGATATATTACGAAGGTGAGAAAATAGATAAAATGGACTTTAACAAATTTCGAACCTTGAGCTTTCATGGCTCACAAGAATAGAAAACTTGAAAGGCCATTTTGTAAAATCTACAGATGCTCATTCAGTAAGAAGATGAATTCTGCTTCAGTGTCCTCCAACAAGACCAAATTGCAATTTTCAATTTCAATGTAATGCATTAAAAAGCACAATATTTATTTATAAATTCCTATATCAGCTTTTACGGTTCCAAGAGATGACCAGAATAGAAACAGATTTGGCTTTCAGAAAGCCTTAAAAAATGGAGTGTGGCCATGTAGTGATAGGGGTTTAAAGTTTTTCAGCACCCTGACCCTTTTTATTGTATTCAGAGTGGTTCTGAAACTTAATGCAATTAGAACCATGTGCGTTTCTTTAAAGCTCTTTGATGACCGAACAAAAATGTTAGCAACAGACAATGAAGCATCACATGCCAGTGGACCAAATGCTTTCAGCCAAAGACAGTTTCTTTTGCCTGGTCTTCCTTCTGATGCCAGTGTAATTTTGACTGCTGGAGTGTGGCACTAAACCAGTGAATACTCTTGTCACCTGGAACCATGTTCAGGGTGTTTCCTCGAAGCCCAGAAGATACAGTCTTGAGAAATTCCTAGAGAGTTCATTTAGGATTTTGATTGTACTTTGAAGGGGTCCCAGAAGAATGAGAAATAACTAACACATTGTTCTTGCTAAGTGACAGATTCTAAGTGGTTTACATATACTGGGGGTGCCAAAAATATGTATACACATGACTTGTATTCATCTTTTGTTATCGGTATATTGAGTATTACAATTTTAATACAGTTTTTTTCCCTTTCTTAAAATGTGCATACTTTTTTTTGGCACCCTCTGTATTAACTCATTTACTGCTCAACTATGAAGTAGGTGCTATTATTCTCATCCTTATTTACAGTGTGGAAACTGAGGCATAGAGAAGATAAGCACCTCATCCAAGGTCGCAGACCTTAAGTTAAGTAAGTGGTGGAGCCAGGAGTTGAGCCCAAGCAGACGACACTAGAATCTAGGTGCTTCGCTGCTCTGTTGTACTGCTTCTCTCCTAAGAAGAGAAAGCCACATGACACAATGTTGGAACACTCAGCTTGGAATTCAGAGGTTGCCCTGGGTAAGCAAGGACTGGGGGTGGTAGTGCTATGTCTGCATGTTTAGAGATCTGATCAGTCTGGATCAGAATATGTTTGGCTCAAGAAAAAGCAATGAGGCTGAGATAGTCCCTCATTCAATCATATACAACCTTCTTGTCAGGAAAGAAAAAGGAGGCGCGGTGATGTCCTAGATTACTGTCTCTCAAACTTAAATATACAAAAGAATTACCTGGGAATCTTGCTAAAATGCAGAGTCTGATTTAGTAGGTATGAGGTGAACTTGAGAGCCTGCATTTCTGATAAACTCAAAGTCATGTAGCTGCTGCTGATGAGCAAATCAGACTTTGAAAAACAGACTTCTAGAACAAAATTCTGGATTCAATGTTAAGAGACTTGGGATCCAGCCTCAGTTCTAAATTTAACTACATAGCAGTGTGACACTGAGTCACTTCACCTCTCTGTCTCTTCATCTGTGCGATGGTAAGGGAGCAGGGTTTGTCCAGATGAGGCCCATTTCAGCTTTTTTAGTGAAATTTCATGCAGAAGGAAGAATAATGATATCAACATCCTAAGCCCTGGAAACCTATGAATTGTGTTCCGTTGCCTGACAAAAGGGACTTTGCAGATGTGGGGACCTTGGGATATGGAAATTCTGGATTATCTGGGTGGGCCCTACATGCAATCGCATGAGCCCCCAAATCAGAGAACCTTTCTGGCTGATGGAAAGGATTCAGCCTGCTATTATTGGTTTGGAATATGAAGGAAGGTGGGGGAGGATGGGGTCCACAAGCCATGGAATGTGGATAGCCTCTAGCAGATGGAAAAGGCAGAAAAATGAATTCCCCCCCCAGGGGCTCCAGAAATGGATGCAGCCCTGCCAACATCTTCATATTAGCTCAGTAAGACCCATGTTGGAGTTCTGACTGCTAGAAGTGTAAGAGAATAAATTTGCACCATTTTAAGCCACTTAGTTTGTGGTAATTTGTTATGGCAGCAATAGGAAACAAATATAAACCTTTCAGTCTAAAATTCTAAATGTTGGTAACTCCTAGAATAAACAAATATTGATTTTGGACCACTTTGAGATGTAACATCAAGATAAAAAAAAATCACTGCTCTATTTTCAATTTTACTTTCGAGTCTGAGGAAAAAAATTTGGTAGGAAGGCTCGTATCCATTAAAAATCCAAATCAATTACCAATTGCATTATTTTGTACATCCATACATTTTAAAAAGTATTTATTGAATATCAGCTATAAAATACACAGTGACACAGAGCCAGTGCTCAACAAATATTGGTTGAATAATCAAATAAATGTGAATCACACTGCAGTAAATGCGGTGATAATAACATAATAATGATAATATCTGCTATTTATCGGGCATTTAAAAATGCCAGGCACTGGGCTCAGAATAGATATCATCAAAGTTACTCCTGACAATAATGAGAGAAAATTTCACCAATTTACATATGCGATAGTATATGAAATAACTCAAGGCCCACTTAGCCCACAAGTAGCCCAGCTGGAATTCAAAATGATCTGACTGAAAAATTCCCACTGTACTACTTTGCTTCCACTTCAAACCAGCAAGACAAAACAATCTCAGTCTTTGAGGAGCTTACCGTGCAGCCAGCAAGACAGAGAAGGCAAACAGCCACGTGGTAAGTGCCCAAGTAGAAGTTTATATACAAAGTGCCTGGATGGGACACTCATAGAGGAGATAACATCTGAATTATTCCTTGAGGAGAGAATAAGAGTGCCCAGGAGAAGAGTAGAGAGAGGACATTCTAAGTAAAGGGTTCTAACTACTATTGTTGGTGATAAACCACCTCAAACTTTTTGGCATAGAACAACAACCATTTTGTTATTTGTGTGGCTTCCGTTGGTTAGGAATTCAGAAACAGCACAGTTGGGATGGCTTGTTTTTCCTTCATGATGTTTGGGCCTCATCTGAGATGACTCCAAGACCAGGGGTGATGTCAGGTGAGGAGTAAAATCATTTGAAGGCTCATTCACTCCATGTCTGGTGGTGGATGCTGCTTACCAGCTGGGACCTCAACTAGGCTGTTTGCTGGAACACACTGTATGTGGTCTGGCCATGTGGTTGCGTGGGCTTCCTCACAGCATGGTGGTTGGGTTCCAAGATCAAGCATCCCAAGAGAACCAGTTGTAAGCTATCTTATCTTTAATGACCTAGCCTCAGAAATCACAGGGGATTACTTCACTTCAGAAACAAGCTGGCCCAGATTCAAGGGGAAGGGACATAAACCCATCCATCCATGTGAACATGGAAAAGTCACATTGAAAGGAGAACACATGAGATGGGAGACGTGGTTACAGCGATCTGTAGAAAATATAATCTGCCCCAAACACCATGCATATGTCCACGTGAAAGAATGGAATTGCATCCGGGTAGCTGTAGGGATTGACCAATCGCTGACTACCATGACAAATCGACCCTGTTAAATGTTTCAGATGATGTCTAGCTGGTTTACAGGAAAGAAAATAAGATTTATTCCAGATTTTCTTCTGTTTGCTAGTGCAGCTTCTTGGTAAATAGCTATTGTTTCTTCTATGCAAACAGACAAGGGACAGGCTTTAAGGACTGTACATGCCTGAGGAGACTTGAATGTACTCCTATCCTAGCATGAACAACACATTCTGGGACAGAAGAGGAGACTGACCATTAAACAGGGTGAGCCACTGACCCTGAGGGCCCTTCCCGCTGTGCCTGTGCCCCCTAGTGGCAAGGAGTGGGCAGCGGAGGTGGTTTCAGGTGGGGTTTAGGAGGAGGAGCAGCACACTGCAAAGGGCGGGGAGGACAGACTGCTCAGGAGTCAGGTAGTGACAGTGGTTCCTCCATCTGTGGTATTTAGACTCCAGCCAGGCCTAGCAGGATTGTCATGGCAACTCGCCTGTCTGCGCCACTGAGCTGAGACAGGATTCCCTTAGTAACCAAGGAGGCCGGGAGATAATGCTTAAAATAATCTTTTATGCCCAAGCAGAAATCCCTTTGCAGTGTTATTAACCATGAAGCATCATGGGGCATGGCGTTCGCTTCCACTTTAGTTCAAAGTGGAACAAAATGGCTTTTTAAAGCAGGAATTTCCAATCAAGGGCCAAATGCTGTCCTCGCTCCACAAAGCATACATCCCACTGAAACCATATGAGCGTCACACACGAATGTCTGAGAAGAGTTGCTGATCACTATTATATAAATTACCTTTAAATAGACCAGGCGGTCTCTGGCTGAAATCACTAGGCTTCATCTAATCGCTTTTCTATTTCCTATTGAAGTCCCAGCCAGTCTCTCAGTAGGGCAAATAGTTAATCTCGGCAAGAGTTTAACATTCAGGCCATTTAGCTCGAGAGTGCCTTGCATCTGACACCCTCCCTGCTCACAGCACTTCTCCAATGTTTCCTCATCTCCAGCGTCTGCCTTAGGCCTCCCTCCTCTGTGAGGATTCCCTCATTTCTCTAGCGCTGGCTGTTCATTCCTCTCCTCACTTCACACTTACCATATGTATGTATGTGCTTGTATGGTATTGTTCTCTTTTATTATAAGTAATGAGAAGCGTCAAATTTATAAACTATATCTTCTCGACAAGACTGCACACTCTCTAAAGGCTGGGTAATATAGTATAATAAATCTCTCCAGATTTCCCGGAAGCCCTACCTTTATAATAAGAGTTTCAGAAATACTTGGAAATTTTAGTAATGATAGTTGCACAGCTTTACGAATATACTAAAACCACTGAAGTGTACACTTTGAAAGGGAGAATTTTATGGTATTTGAATTATACCTCAATAACAGGAAAATAAAAAATATATGGAAATTTGATGCGAAATACTGAGAGTAGCCAGAATTACCACACCAACAGTAGTACAGGTAACCCCAGAACCCAAAGTTGGGTAAAAGGGCTTGAACGTGGGTTACCAAATGTCTAACAGAAGGGAAAAGATTCTGTCTTGCCCACTGACATGCTCCTTCTGCCTCCTCCTGGGAAGGTTGGGGTTCAAATCCTGTCACTGCTACTATTTCCATGTACCATGAATCGCTTAGTTTCTCTTAGCTTCCTCATCCATAAAATATGATTTAAAAAATCTCCACCACAAAACAATAGTACAGATTAAATGAAATGATGTATATAAAGTGTTTCACATGGCACTCAGCATATACTAAGAGCTAAAAAAATGCTGACTACACTATTGTTATTAATACTTATATTTACTTTCTGTTAGATATTACAATAATTATGAAGAATCTCGATTCATCCTTTTCTAGCATTCTCATTGGTATTTTCTGCATGAACAATTTCATCCTGATGCAATCATGCAAGGTTCCTAGCAAGATGTTAGGAGATCTCTCTGTCTTTTGGCCTCTAGTGTCCTTTATGTCCATGTTTGCTGATCTCCTTTTAATACTATAGACATACAACATACACAAGTGTAGTGTTTTCATCATCATCATCATCGTCACCACCATCAGGGAGCCAGGGCTTCTTTCTAGACGAGGTGTAGTATGCTAAGTCCACTCCCCTCTCTTCCTTCCATCTCTTCATTTCTCCTTGGAATTCACAACCCCCAGCCCAGTAGCTTTGCAGGGAATGTCAGGTGTGGCTCTGCAATCTTTGTCTCAAAGGAAAACAATTTCTTTCAAGTGAGTCAGTCGTAATAGGAACAGTAATTTGTTTGAGAGAACGTGTGCTCTCTGGAAAAGAAAGTCCTGTTATACCATAACAATAGTAATAGTAATAATGAAAATGCTCATAATAAATTTACTTTTTGAGCCATTTACATAGTGTTTGGTGTCATGATAAATGTTTTGCAAATATCATTTCATTTAACCCCTACAACAATCTATAAGGAAAGAACTGTGGCCGGAGAGGTTGGGTAAATTGTCCACGACCACATGTCTAGTAAACATCTCTAGTAAAGTCATGTACATAGTATAGCTTAATTTAGAACCCAGGTCTCCCAATTCCCATCCCTATTTTTTTTACTCTATATGATGCTGTGTCTTTAGATTTGCTGGTTTGGATGAGTGAAAGCAGAAGTTATTTATAAAATGTCTCCTTGCTTCAGCTATGACCAGGAGGAAAGGGGGCAAATGATCTTTAAAGTGAAATATCAACTAGACTGGAAATGTCTAAATGTAAAATGTCATTCTGAGTGGGCACATCCTTCTGCAAAAGAGAATTTGGGCCTTGGTCACTCAACAAAATAAACGATCAGAAATTGCTTTTTAGGAAAGTTGACCTTGTCACCTTAACTTGGCTCCTTCTCCCATGAGCACAGGGGAACATCCCAACACTGGGTAGCTGGGTGGTCTCGAGCAGTAGAAGGGTGCAGGTTATAATGGATGCTTTCTTGGACTCTAAAGCACAGTGGCCTTTCCTGAGGAGGAAAGAGAAGCCAGCCTGTGGGACAAGGAGCCATTCTCCCTCAAACTTTCCTCAGATTAAATGAGGAAATCTTCCAACAAATTTAGAGAACACCTTCATCACTATTTCCTTCTTGCTTCCAAAAATGTGAGAGGGATTTGATCTTAATCTCCCCATCGTGTCGTGCATATATACGCCTGAATTCTTATTTCAGATCCTGAAATGAACAATGTAGTGGGTCATCATATAATGGACACCAAGAGAAATAGAAATGGTGGATATAGACTATTCAGAAGGAACACAGTGGGTTTCTTAGAGGTGGAGTTGAGGAGCACACTATAATTGCCTGTCCTTTTGCTCTTCCCCAGCTGTGGCAACCAGAATGATTTTATCCACTCTAGAAACAATTTGTCTGCATCTCCTGTTTCTTTTCCATCTCATGTAAGGAAGTGAAATAGAGGTTGGTATATGTGTTCCATGCTTCCTTCATTCAAGCGACATCCAAGCACCTTTTTTTTTTTAATTTAAAAAATTGTTTAAATTATTTTTTTTTCAGTACAGTTAACATTCAATATTATTTTATATTAGTTTCCGGTGTACAGCATAGTGGTTAGACATTTATATAATTTATGTAGCGATCCCCCTCCACCATTAGTCTAGTACCCACCTGGCGCTATACATAGTTGTTGCAACATTATTGACTATATTCTCTGTGCTATACTTTACATCCCTGTGACTATTTTGTAACTACCTATGTATTTGTATTTCTTAATCCCCTCACCTTTTTCACCAAACCCCCTCTCCTCTGACAACTATCAGTTTGTTTTCTGTATCTATGTGTACTCTCTATGTTTCAAATCCTATGTGCCATCTGCTATTTATGTGCTAAATCCTACAGGGGAATCAAAGATGAACCTGTTCTCCAAGGTACTGAAGTAGAATACTTACAATAACATGCTAATAGGTAAGTCATATTATACTAATTTAGATACTCCTCATCCTTACAAGGGTTCAGCGGCCACAAAGAAGTCAGGGAAATGGGTTCCCTTTGTGGCTAGCAGGAGTAGAGAAGGAAAGGCCATGCAGCATGCCCTACCTCTTCCCTTGCCCTCCCACCTTTCCTCTCTGACCAAGGTCAAGCTACATTAGCCAGACATCTTTGCTGGCAAGCAACAAAAAAGTCCAGCCTCAACTAGGTTAAATGAAAAGAAAGTCTATGGGCTTTGGTGGCTGAAAATTCCAGTGATAGATTTAGCTTTAGGCAGGACTGGATCCAGACCCTGACTGAGGTCATCAAGATGTTATCTCACTCTTTCCCTCTTTCTACCTCTCAGTTCTACTTTCCTCTCTTTTGGCTTCATTCCTGTGAGGTGGCAGGATGCTTTCCTGCACACGCAGATTCATGTTCTAATAGTATAGGAACATCAAAGAAGAGTTACCCTCTCCTGAGAGCTTCAGCAAAACTCCTGGGTTTGGGTGATTTGGCCTGGTTCAGGTCACATGTTTATCTGAGTCAGTCACTGTGACCACAGCTATGAAATGCTGTCGGTTTTTATATTTTTTTCTACCTACTTAATTTTTTAAATCTATGTTTTTGTCTTCTAGGCTACACAACTTACCCATTATGCTAAAAATAATGACTTATATAGACCATTTAATATATACCATACATTGAGCTCAGCATTTTAAAGTTATTACTCCGAAGCCCTCACAAGAACTCTAAGAAGTGGAAGGTATTGTTTCCATCTTACAGATGAGGAATCTGAGGGTTAAGGAAGGTAACTCAATTTATATTTTCTGGGAAACGTGTTTCTTCCTACACTAAAATTCTTGCTCATAACTACCATGATTCTGCCTTCTTTGGGAGGGCTGGACCAGCTTGTTAACTATCCTTGCTAGAATGGATAAATGCACATCCTAGAATGAACTGAGATCTGTAGAATGGCAGCTCAGCTAAGCTCATTCTGATTTTGAGGATATTAAATAAAGAGACATGAACAGAACGTGATGGTAATTTCTGGACTGTGGCTATATTTTATGATATTTTTAGTCACTTGCAATTCATTTGATTCATATTAAACTCTAAATGAATTAGCTTAGCTTATGAAATTATCTTCTCTGCCTAATCCATTCTTGTGAGTGTATAAAATCCTATACTCCAGTCCACCTGGATTTAACACTTGGTGCTCTGGTGGCTTTCCCTGATGCAGGGATTGCAATCCCAGGGGATCCCAGCTGGTTGCTAAGGATTTACCTTTGCATTGTTAATGATTTTGGGAGGTCCTTTTTAGCATTTTAGTATTACTTGGAAAAAAAAATCACTCAATATGCAAGAGGGAAGAAAGATCTTCCGTTTGAAATACACCATACCTTTGAATCATTTGTGAATCTTCTTTCTTAGAAATGTTACCCTGGCCATCAGGATGGGGGCAGTAATAGGGGAAATGATTGGTTCATCTTAGAGTGATCTCTGCCCAACTGGGGTTCTGCTTTCAATTGAAAGCTAATGAATATATGTACATATATATACATATATGCATAAAAGAAAAGGACACTCCACATATAAGAAGAAATCAATGAATGATTGAATCTTTTTTTTTCTTTCAGAAATTCCTAAGTAAGACTAGAGAAGTGATTCATAAGCCAGAACCTTCTGCGGAAAAAGGTTTTCTTTCGTGGTTGTTGTTTTCCTGTCAACAAGGCTGCAGTTTTAAGACCCTCTGATGCTTTCAGGAGTTACAAACGCAGACAGGAATGAAAGACAGCCTGTGTGCCTCTGTGAATTCACACTGGGCTTCTAAAATTAGAAACCACTGTAAAGTTTCATCAGATAGGAAATACACACCAAAGCTCAGTGGTCTTGGGTAAACTTCAGAATATATATTATCTACCTGAGACCCAAGGAGGTCAGAGCCCCAGGCTCAATTACAAATCCCAGCCTTTCTTTGCAATGCTCTGCATAACTGTAAGTGGCAGAGGAACCTGTGAAGTCACACTATGAGGGAGGCTGAGGTACATTTTGACACTGAAGAAAAAAAGAGGGTGGGATTATGGGGATAAAAGTGTGTTATTGTTGGCAAATAGAACATTTTATAAGTATTTAATGAAATATTGTTTTTTCTCTTAGGACTTATCCAATTAATGATACATCTCAGAACCTCGGACTTCTTAGAGCAAACAAGGTATTCAGCATTTTTTTACTCAACATTTTAGCATTTAAAAATACTTCCTTGTTATTTTTGTTTTCTACCACATCACAAAGTAAATAAAGCACAATACTGGAAGTAGCTTCAGGAGAATCCCCAATGGTGTAGAATAAGCTTAACATAAAAGAATCTATTTTGTAGAGTTGTAACGTAGCAAACTGCTAAGCTTGCTATCTGCTAAAAATACCTCGATAGTAATCATCTTTCCTGCTGCTTGTATTCCCTCTCAGCTTTTTGCCTAATGAATAGCATACATCATTCCCATTTGTGTGTGTTTGCATATGTATGTGTGTATATGGATATGTTTAAGAGTGGCATGCTGACACAAATTATCATATTTTGTTGATTCTAAAATGCGTATTTTCCCACATTTTAGCATTGTTTAAATCATGATGAAGCTTCCAACTAACAGTGTGTCATAGAGTAATTGTGTGCTTCTTTGCTTTCTTTGTAAGCAGTACATAAAATAACGGTGCATCTTAAAATCAATAGCATCTTAGATTCTATGTAAATTGTATTTTGTAGAACATTTCAGGAGCTCTGAGCAATTACTAGTCCTACATAGTACCTCTCCACTTTGGTGGGTATTAGCAGAGAAAAAAGGGCAACAAATAGTAAATAAATCATTGCAATGAACTCACATTTTGTTAAAACAGGGTATCCAATGTTAAGTGTATCTCCTTCACGTTAAAATTTCCTTTGTTTGGTTCAAGTATTCAGGAAATCTTGGGCAGGCACTACTGTGTGTTATGACTGGACTTCGGGGAATTAAGCAAGGGAACTGGGTCCATGGTGGTGCTTGTGGGAAGCAGGGGGTAGAGTGTAATTTAAAGAAAAAGGAAGCCGCCCAGAAATGTGTTAATGAGATAGGAGTGGGAGGAGGTGATTAGCAGAAGAACCTGCAGCCAAGTCTAAAGTGAGAAGTGAGGATGGGTTTGGGAGGGGAACCTGTGAGTGATCGAATTGCCTGCTAATCAAATAAACTGGGATATTAGAACATTTTTAAAAATGGAAGTAAAATTGATGTAGCATAACATATATAACATAAAATGAGCCATTTGAAAGTAGACAATTCAGTGATAGCTCGTACATTTGCAATGTAGTGAACCACCATCTCTAACTAGCTCCAAAACATTTTCATCACTCTCATGTATTGGGGTTTTTAATGAAAAGCTGGAGATTTTTTCTAATTATTTTTGGAGATACCTAGATTATATAATTGTGTTACATAAACCTTAAGACATTGGTCGCATTCTCTTGTGTTGTGCTTAATAGTGTTTGCCTGGAAATCTTGGCGCTAAACAGAATTTTGGTGCAATGGAAGTTGATGCACCGGAATCTGTTTTGTGCTCAGCAGCCACAGTTCTCAGAAGACTGCAGTGCGGTTCAATCCCACCCCTGGTACCTCGCCTCCCAGAAGGGTGCCTCCTCTTACTCATTTATTCCTGCATCCTCTGATCATACATGAGATGCCAATACTAGGACCCAAGAGTACAAAAGTAAGACAGGGCTTGGCTCTCTGGGAGAGACTGGGTTTCTTCTTCCCGTCACCACTCTTCTGCTTTCAGTATTTAAGAACATCTTCCTGAGAAAGTTCTTAAATATCGTATGTCGTAATATTGAGGCATGTAAGATATGTCTAATAGGATTCCCAAAGCCCTAGTATAATGAGCAGCTCTAGGTTGTGAGCTCCTCTGGGAGCAGAGACCACGTATTTTCCCTTCTGCCTCCTTAACTGCCACATGTCCACCCCCAGCTCCATGCTGTGAACACTGAGAAGGGGAGACGTTCAAACAGATATACAGTAAGCTTTCCTGGGCAGAAATTTGGAATCGACAGGTTTTTTTGTTTTTGTTTTTTTCCACCACTCCTTGCCTTCGTCTACATATCCTCCTGCCTCTGTGGGCAGCCCTCTTACAGTTCTCCAACGCCCACATTTCCTTTTAGAATCATCCAGCAATATCCTGCGTTCCATTGTGGCGGCAGCATGGCTCCTCAAACATGTCCAAGCCCTAATCCCTGGGGGGGGGACCTCTAAGCACGTTATGTTACATGAAACCAGGCATTTTGCAGAAATCATTAAGGTTATAGATCTTAGGATAGTGAATCCTGGATCATCGGGGTGGTACAATCTAATCGTATGACCCCTTAAAAACAGAACTTTTGCTGATGGAGTCAGATGCTGCAGAAAAGGTCAGAGAAATTCAATGTTTGACAGGTACTTGACCCACCAGTGATGGAGGGGGACATAGGGAAAGCAGGAGAAGGAATGTGGAAAGACTCTAGAAAGACTGCCTCCCCGCCCCCACCACCTGCTTCCCTCAGCTGACAGCCAGCAAGAAAAGGGGACCTCAATTCTACAGCTTCAATCAACAGCATGAATGAGCCGGGAAGCAGATTCTTTCCCAGAGCATCCAGTAAGGAATGCAGTCCTGCTGACATTGTGATTTCAGCCTTGAGAGGCTCCAAGGACCCAGCTGAGTCTCCCCGGATTTCTGACCTACAGAAACCGCAACAACAAATGTGTGTTGTTTTAAGCCACTGAGCTTGTGATAATTTGGTATGCAGAAATAGCAAGCCAATACACCCTTTGTCAAGTGGTGTACAGCAAGCAGTTCTTAAGTGTGGTTCCAGAAGAGACCCTTTCAGGGAGTCTGTGAGGTAAAAGTTATTTTCATAATAACACGACGATGTTATTTGCCTTTTTCACTGTGTTGACATTTGCACTAACGGTGCAAAGGCAATGATGGGTAACATGTGACACTGTACCAAAGAAGGTAACACGTGACACTGTACCAGCGGTCACTTATTTTTCACCCTCACACCCTCGCAGGAAAGAACATGCAGTCTCACTTAAGGATGTTCTTAATTGAGCGGAAAAATGATTACTTTTATAAAATCTTGACTCTCATGTCTTTTTCATACACTGGGTGACAAAATGCAAAGCACCCAGAAAGCACTTCTGCTGAATTCCAACCTGAGATGGTTTCCTCAGAGAAGAGCACACGTGCCATTGTGTTGTGACCTGAACCAGCTAGCTCCTCTTTTCTTTCTTTCATGGAACATCCTTTACACCTGAAAAAAAAAAAAAAAAAAAAAAAAAAGGCTGACAGATAAAGAGTTATTCAGATGTGCGTATTTCAGAGGTATTTTCTTGAAAAATGAATAAAGTTGAGCTTGTCACTTCAAGAAAAACAACTGACAGTATTTGTTACCAATGATAACATTTGAGCTTTCTAGCAAAGATTAGAGTTTTGGAAAATGTGATCCTGCCACCATATTTGGCAGATTCTCAATACTTGAAGACGGATAAGATCGGCAGTGACATTAGGCAGCAAAAGAACGTGATTTTTTAAAAAAAATATTATAAAATATAGTGTGTGAGTATTAGGAACATCTGAATAACTGAGTTGGTCAGTATTTTATTCTTGTAAAGATTCAATTCGATTTTAATAAAACCATACATATACATAGTAAACATTGTTTCCAAACACAGTGAAAAGTTTCTTCCCAACTCATCTCCACCCCCACCCCCCTTCTTGAGTTGGTCTATATTTTAAAAATGACCAATGCATAATGTTACAAAATCATGCATGGGTAAAAGAACCATTGAAAATGCCAGGAAAGATTTATTGATACGATTTCATATTTTACATTGCAACCAACCTTTAAGAAACTACCACTTGTTGAGTTTTCAGGTGGTAAAAAGAATAAGTATAATTATCTGAGATAACTAAAAATACTCTTCTTATGAACTATGTTGCCATGTGAGGCTAGATTTTCTTCATTGTGCTTCAACTAAAATATCATTTCACCACAGGTTGGATGCAGCCGCAAACATGAGAATCTAGCTGTCTTTTATTAAGCAAGTGACCACTGGTACAATGCTACTTGTCTCACTGTTTATTTTATTTTTTTGAGTTTGAAAACTATAGATTTTTTTAATCAAAATATTTTATTTATGTTAACATGTAATAGACTTATCACTGCTGTTTAAATGAACTAATTTATTACATTTGCAGCTTCATTTTCTAATACAACAAATACCAATAGACATATACCAGAGAAATAAAATCTCTTTGGTGTCCTCAAGAATTTAAGAGTCTATAGTATCTATTAAGGCCAAGGGGAAGACAGGCCACGTATATAATTCAGTGGTTCCAAATTTGTGCTCCAGAGCCAACATAAGCCCAGAGGTCTTTCTCATTTGATTCATACAGTTTGGCCCTTGCAGTGTCTAAAACAATTATTTAATTTTGAGTGCGTTTTCCATTATCTACAAATTGGTGGGTTTTATGTGAAATGCCAGATTTTTCAATTCTCTTGTAAAACTGGATGGACTGCTCGCATTGAGTCCACACTTGTGCAATGGCCCCTGGAGTTGGGTGGTAGCTGCCCTCTTTTGGACATATGCTTTCCAGTTTCCCTCTGTGCTCACCACACTCTACTTTCTATGTCCCTTTTTTCACATGGCTTGCTCAGATCCTGGGAGCATCTGCATTTGTTATGTTCCTTCTATGTGGTCTGTTCGGTGGCAAGAAGGGAAGACCTGGTTGCATTCTGAGACACTTCCCGTGCTCCCAGGGGGATGTTGTACATCATGAGATGCCAAGAGCCCACAATGAAAAGCTGACATCACCAGATGACTTCTCATTCTACAGCTTCAATCAACAGCATGAATGAGCTGGGAAGCAGATTCTTTCCCAGAATCTGAAAGGGTCAGGTTTTAAGGTTCATTCTCTCAGCTTTCTTAATAATCTGCTGCTTTATATGGCAAGTGGCTGGGTATAGTGCTAGGAGGGTAGCTGAAATGGGGATGATACAATGAGTTTGGGCTCAGGAGCCAGAGTATCTGTGTTCAAATCCTAGCTATGCCTTTTGATAGCTGTGTGACCTTGGATTAGCGACCCAAACTCTCTGTGTCTGCAAAATGAGACTGATAATGCTATTGACCTTACAGGGCTGTTGGGAGAGTTAAATGAGATAATATGTAACAAGCACTTAGAACAGTGGCTGGCAGATAGTAAGCCCTGAAAAAATGGTTAGCTACTATTTTGATTATTCTTTTGAGGTGGGCTTCAGTCTGGCTATGAAAAGGGAAGTAAACTGTCATAAGGTTCTGCCAGGCAAACTGAACTCTGTTTCCGTCACTCCATCTCACAGATCCCGGGAGTCCTGACATGAATGTAATAGGTCTCGAGAGAGAGTTGAAGATGACATGGTACATTGTTTTGATTGGTAGCCACAGCCACTCAATCCACCTTTAAACCTATGATGGATTTCAGGTCAATCATGAAGCACATTAACAAGTCTCTTCATTCATTCATTCACTCATTTATTTGATTAGTCATCTCTTTATTTATTAACATCTATTGAGTGTTTACTATGTTCCAGACACACAGACAAGGAAACTCATGTCCTGGTTTGGGGCTAGAAACAGCCACCATATATTTCTGTAGGACAGATCCTAAATATTTTCATTCATTGTTTGTTCAAAACAATGATCCAGGTTTCCATGGGACTGTGAAAGAGCCAGTCCTAATCTGCGGCCACGTCACCTACAGGAAATAAACCACTGCTAAGAAAATGCCTTGAGAAGAGAAACAAGACTATAACTCTCAGAAAAACTTCTGTTAAGTACCCAATTTATTCATAAAACAATACAGTTTAAATATTTATGGTTTTTTTCAGTCATACATTTTTACCATCATTCCCAAAATGTTGTGCATTTGGCTGACATGTATTTGCAAAGTTAGGATCTATAATTATAACACTGGAAATTATGCAAGGCGTTTGATTTGGTGGTTAATACTTCTCCCTCTCAAGAAAAAACAGAACTATTTTGCCCTGTGATCTATTTCCCCATCCCTTTGACCAAAAAGTAAGTTCCCCCTCATGTCTCTTATGCCTGCAAATACCTGTCAATTTCTCTGTGAGAAGATTATACACATGAAACATTCATTCTTCTCATTCAAGACTGGCTAGTTTATATTGAAACAAAACACTTCCACCTAACACAATGATTCCAGGCATTTCTTCTGATAGAGTTTGCTCTCAGGAGTGATAAAAAGAGGCGGAAGAAGCCCCACATTAAGCTTAAAAAACAACGTGGTGGGCCACATTTCTGGAGAGCCACACTGCACGGCCATTGGCCATGGACGTCTCCACTGTTGTGGTTCTGAAGACTTTTGGAGGTCCTTCCTAGGGATTGACATCCACATGGAACCATTCATGCAAGGTGTGAGATGCCTCCTGTAAGAAGTGAGGGGCCAGCCAGGAAGAGCAGTCCCTTGTCTGTTTAAGGGAGAGATGTGACTATAAAGCACTGAGACTGATTTGGGATGTGTAGCTTCTGGAATCAGTCTCATTACTTTCTATCCCCACCTCGGAGACAGGCAGGACCTTTGTGCTACTGGCTGGGAGGAGGTGCCATTCTCAAGCGGACTACGTGCTGCCCTGTTTTGGACGGTCTTTATGATTACACCCTAATGTCTAGAACCTCAGTGCTCTTAGTGTGGTCTGAGGAATGCTTTGACATCACCTGGGACCTTGTCAGAGCTGCAGAATCTTGGGCCCGTGCAGACCTATTGCATCACAGTCTGAATTTTAATAAGATCCTCAGGTGATTTGTGTACACAGTAAAGTATGAGAGGTGCTGGGCTAAGTACCCCAGACCCAAGTCAAGAAGACTACCTCTAGGTGGATAAACCTCTTCTTCAGTAGCGAGACCATTCTCAGCAGGGATGAATTATAGATAACAACTGCAAAAACAGTGTGGGTGGTTTTTCTTAATTTTTTTATTTTAAACATGCAAAATACAGTCCATGCATCTGCCATTTTGAAAAGTCTCTCATCCTGCAGCAGATAAAACCAAATATGTTTTGGCTATCAACATTCAATAAATGTTTCAAAATGCGTTACAGTGTAAAGATAATAAGAAATTTAGCAAAATTTCAACAAACCTGTATAAAAAATGGATACAGATACCATTTTATTTCAAGGCGACATGCTGCAAAGAGTATGTTATAATTATTTGTGTTTCTTTGTAAAAAGTCTTTAACAATACAAGGGCTTAACAGATCCAGGCCTTAGGGCTACACATGCAAAAAAATTGTCAGTTAGTTAAAAATCACCAAAACGTGCTATTTTTAAATGTGTATTTTTTGTTTGTTTGTTTTGTTTTGTTTTTTAAGTACTGGAGTAGTAGAAGTATTAAATATTAGCAGGAATAGTATTTCAGAACTCTGTAAAAGTGTGTGGAATTCACGGTGCTAGTGTCCTGGAAGACTCATACATTTCTGAGGAGCATTTCGGCTTAATCCCTTTGCCATTGTAATAGTCCACGACTTGGTTTGGGACTTCAGCCAACACGCTCTTTGCCAGGGCAGCTGGAGATGCCTGCAGGGAAGAAGAAAGCATCGTGACTTTGGCACCTGGCCAACGGAATCCAATCAAGAATCAGCCTAAAACACTTGAGTCCCATTCTGAGCCGTTAATCTCATTCATTCATTCATTATTTCTTGAGGTTCTGCTCCACGCAAGAGTTGTCAGATCGTTGGAAAATGAGCCATTAATTTTCTAATTAGATTTTTTTCATGCCTGTCTCAAAATACAGAACTATTCACATCTGAATATAGGTGAAAGTTGGATGGCAGAATGAACTGTCTGGCAGTTCTGTTTCTGATTTACATTCAATTCCAGACACTTACTTTTGTTCAAGGCACGATGGGTCTATCGGGTCTTTGATTCTTGCTATTAGGGAAGTGATAATCCTGTGAGAGGAATCTGGTGTATCCAAAATAAATCTTGCTATGAGGTAGAACATGATACATGCTACAGACCAGCAGCATCATATCACATGGGAGCTTATTAGAAAAGCGGAATATTAGACATATCCCAGAGCTATTGAATGGGAATTTGCATTTTAACTCAAGGCCCGTGTGAGTCCTCTGCATATGAAATTTGAGAAGCACTGCTCCAGAGTCACAAACACTCTGTGACCAGACCACAGAAAATAAAGACACTAAATCATCTGGGAGGAAATCAGAGCAGGCTTCCAAGAGGAGGTGACATTTAAGTTGGGTCCGTTTTAAAATGTAGAGAAGGAGGGGATTGGCATTTGATCATTCTAGGGACAGTGAGTCATCTGATGGGGCTGCAGTCTGTGTGTGTGTGTGTGTGTGTGTGTGTGCACATGCTGGGGATGCAGGATTGGTGGGACATTCAGTTGGAAAATGAACTTGAGGCCAGGTGATGGAGGGTCTAGAATACCACCATGCTAATTAATGTAGCATTTATTCTATCAGCATTATGGCCCCACAGTATGATCTGAGGCAGAGGTAGGTAGAGGCTGACATCCTGCAGGGACTCCAAAGTCATGAACAGCTGACTTCTAGCTCTGATATTCAGTACTAATAGCTCAACACCTGGGAAAGCAAAATTGCCCAACCCTCATTATGAGCCTTATTATAAATACTGAAGAGTTTGAAACCTTGAAATAGACTGAGCTGTTAACAAGTGTTTGAGATTCCTTAGGAGAGACCCCGAAGGAAAGAGGGTGGACTAAATGCCAGATGACTTAGTTTCTAGCACTTTCCTTTCTATGTGGCTTGTCACTCAGCCATTCAACTTTGCTAAGTCCTGGTGTTCTCAAAGACAAAATAGGAAAGAATAAGAATTCACTGCATCTCACAGAGTTTTTAGGAGGCTAAAATAAGAAACACAGCTTAACGCTCTGAAAACACTGTGAGGAATTATTCTAAAGCGATCCTTCATATTTTGAAGATGTGATAGCATATTGGACATTGGGCTTCCACAAATGCTCTTTTATATTATAAATCACTGCTCAGGGTTGTGTACACATAGATCATGATCCATGTGTACAATGGGGTAGATACAAACATCATTCCCACCCCTTTCATCTGGCCATCTCTCATATAAAGATTAGACAGCCAGATACTTGATTTCCCAGCCACTCTTGCATCTAGGGATGTTCATGTGACCCAATTTGATCCTTTGAGACATAAGTGGAAGTTTCCTGGAGGATGCTTCTTAGAAAGTTTTTCTTTTCTGGTGAAAGGCGACAGACATGGCTGGCTCTGTTTTCCTTTCCTCTTCCTCTTTTCCTTGGACTAGACTATGATTCCTGGAGCTGTGGCAACCATTTCATCATTTTGAGGGATTAGCAAAGGGAATCACCAAGTGATGACCCTGACACGATTGAATCACTGAAAAAAACAAATGTCAGCAGCCTCCAGACCCTAACTTTTAGCTACGTGAGAAAAATATATTTGTACCTATGTAATCCAGGGTTTATCAATTTGGCATTCTTGCTATTTTGGGTTAAATTTTTGTGTGGGGGACTGTCCTGTGCAAACAACATGTGTAGGTTGTTTACCAAAATCCCAGGCCTCTATCCACTAGCTTCAAGTTAGGCACTCCACAACTCTCACCATCAAAAATGTCTCCAGACATTGCCAAATGTCTCCTGGGAAGCAAAGTCACCTTTGGTTAAGAACCACTCATGTAATGAATGGATGGATTTGCTGTTATTTGGAGACAAAAACTTTCCTAAGGAGTGCTGCCAAGTAGAACATGCTGTAATGATGGAAATATTCTATATCCGTGCTGTCCAATAGGGTAGCCACTAGATACATGTAGTTAACGAACACTTGAAATGTGGCTAGTGCAACCGAAAATCTGAATTTTTTTAAATCTAATTTTAATAAATTTAAATTTAAATAGCTGCATGTGGCTATTTGCTATTACACCAGACAGCACAATTTCTAAGTAATTCTCCCACCCCTTTGCGTACCTGTGCTGGTGTTTCTGGTGAGCAAAGAGGGCTTGGAGGGCATTAGTTGGTTAGGAAAAGGCCAAAATTGTGAAATCAGCTGGTAAGAACGGATGTATTTATTAACCACCTACAGGGATCAGGCACTGTGTTAACCGTTGTATAGACATCATCTTTAATCTTCCAATGTGTGTGTCATCATTTGTCTTATTGTACAGATGAAAGTCTGTGGCACAGAGAGGTTAATTAACTTGCCCAGAGTCACACAGCTCAGAGCCTGTGCCCTGTCCGTTTCAAAGCTCTGCTATCATGCAGACCAGAAAAGAGAGACGCCTCACGGGTTATGGGCTTATATGCAATGTATCCGCTCCTCACCTTCCATGTTATTTATGGCTTATTGAATTCAGTGTAGATTAGTCTGGATAATGAAATGGTTGGCAAAATCTAATTTGAAGTCCATGAAGATCAGGTGGATGATATGCTCCTGGTGTTCTGCTTTAGTCGTCCAGAGAGCAGCTGGAGACCGTGTAGCAGAGAGATGGTGAGTGGGGGCCACTTCCTGGCCCTGACAAGGGCACTTCCCTGTCGCTGATGCCCCCCTTACCAAGGCTCTGTCCTTACAGCTCAAGCTTAAGTCTTTCCTCATGGCTGCTTCTCTCTGCTCTGAAGTCCTGTCGCGACCTCTCAGCCCTTTCCAACCACCCACAGATTGCTCGGTATAGGATGTTTCTGCTGACACCTATGTCCCAACTGTGCAATTGTCCAGTAAATTCCTTGAAGCCTGGACCCATGGCTTTATCATCTCGCTGTGGTCCCACTGCTAGCACATGTCTTGAACACAGTAGGCACCCCATGACTGTTTGAGGAAGAGGAGGTCTGGGGGAGAGGCTGGAAGCTTGCATGGCTCAGTGGCATTATTTTAGCACACAGATGTGTGTGTATGTGAGTGTGTGTTAGAGTGTGTATGTATGCGTGTATGTGCAGTGTGTGTGCGCGCGCGCACGCGCGTGTGTGTGTGTGTGTGTGTGGGTGTAGGGGATAGGGAAAGCGTGGTTTGGGGGAAGTTCATGGATCTCCTAGGGACTGTGCTCTTTGACCTCTCTTCACTCAGGCAAAGTTATGAGTGGTGGTCAGTGATTGCGGTGGCAACTTCTGTCTGGCTGACAAAATGGGCAAGACATGAAAATCTGGAAGAACACCCCTCTTCCCACATTGGACATCAGGCAAGTAGGTAGCTTCATTGACGAACACAACTGCAGTGTGTTCAGCCTGCCCTAGCACATCCTTCCATGTAGGGACACTACTTGCTGTCCACGTGCAGCCACTCCAAGGACTTGGTTTCATTTGGAAACCTCCTCCTTGGGCAAGTGGAGGATGGGCTATGGTGGCAAGTCACCACTCATCCATGCTCACTGCCCCCCTCATAGGGGGGCTGGGTGTCGCTGTTCTTACTTGGAACTCCCTTTGCACTCAACTCGGTAGTCAAGAATTGATTGGTGCTCTTTTAATGATTCCAATTACACTGCAGCCATCCTTAAGAGGAGAATTGTAATTGTGTGGTGGTAGTTATGAGCAAGACCTCATCATTCAAGGAGGCCCGGAACAGGAATCTCCCTACAAGGTCCTGGCGGGTCATGAGATCTCGGGTTCAGTGGAGGTCACTGGGCTTGCGATTTACTTGAATGCTGGCTTGAAAGCCTGTCCCAAGTAGGCAGCAGAACAAATGGTAATTTATGAGAAGCACAGGCCAAAGGCTCTCATGCCGGCTGGGACTTACCTATGTAAACAATGACCCATCCTTCCTTCTACCCCCTCTACTTACCTTACCCAGTATAGCTGGGGTCCCAGCCAGGACCCAAATTGCGTTTCTGATGTGCCTGGACATAACTGATAAACTGGCTAGGACAGAGTCAGGGATTCATTTGAATGAGGGTTTTTGGCTTGAGGAGAAAGGTTTTTCCAAAAAAGCATCAGGAGGGAAAGCTCAGAGTGGATGGCATACTGATTGTCCCCTCCTCTCCAGGACCCTAAATAACCAACCTCAGGCCTGAGGACTGAGGGGCTTCAGTAGAAGCAAAAGATGTTTCCAGCAGGGACCCTTGAGACGTGGGGACAGAGACTTCACTGCATTAATAGGTCTAGGTGACAGAGCGTCACTGCAGTGAGGAAAGGAGAGGATTTCCAGGGGCACTGCAGAGTCGCTTCAGGGCACCGAGGATTCTGGAGATTCCCTCCTGTGGGGGCAGCCCAAGTTCAGTAACCAGGCACTGGGAGTGGTATTGTTGGCACCACGAGGGGTGCAGAGGGCAGGCGCCAGTGGGAGCAGGGGCTGGGGTTGCTCTGCTCTTTGCAAGGGGCATGGAACAAAAGATCACAGAGGACTGTCTGTGACAACCCGTGTTACCCACAGGGACCTCCAGACACATCTGGGGGAGGCTCCGAAGGGTTGTTCAGGGCCACCATCAGCCCCGAGGGAGCCTTAGTATAAATCAGAGAAGGTGTCCCTCTGGGCAACTGCAGTCCCATAGGCGCAGGGTGCTGTCAAAAATTTAAAGGTGCCTCTTCTTCTGTGGAGTTAATAATCATCCAAAAAAAAATTGTTCCTGAGTACTTCCTGATGTCACACTGGAGCATTGTCTAACGCGCCTGCTTTGGGTCATCAGGGAATATAACACTGCTTGACTTACTGTTTATTATTGATTAGAGCCCAAGGCTATTAAGCTAGGTGTTAACTTATAGAAAACTGAGAAGATTTCTGTCCAGTGGAGAAGGTAATCCAAAGTCTACCTATTTTTTTAACCCTTTTGGTCATTAACCAGTTTTGAATCAGCCTTAGCAAACTTCCTCCAGCATTTTCCCCACGAACCATAATCTACTATTTTATATCCTCCTTTGAACTGGCTTTGTCATCTTACTGACTCCCTCCTTAACGAGTTAAATCAATCTCTGATGCTGCTTACTATGTATTTATAGAGGATTTAAGTTTCTATCAGTTTGAAAATATAGTTTGCCAAGGCAAACATGGGCCTCTGCCAGGGCACATAGCTTGATATGCAGAACCCAGGCTGAATTTCAACTTCTTCTGGCCACATTGGCCAGGCACCCTCGGGCGTGGAACCACTTGCCCACCTGTACATGGCAGCCCTGAGGGCACTAGAGATGGGTACAAGTGCCAGCGGAATGTTGGCTACCATAGTTGGCATGACCTCTCATTTATAATTCAAGCTACATTTTTATCTCCAAAAAGTCAAGCTCTGCATATTCTGTGTGTAAGATGGCCTCGTCTAGGCAGGGAAAGCTGGTGCTGCCTCACTACAAACTGGTGGAAACATGTAGAGAGTGAGCTGGTTTTGGTTCTGCTCGCCCATGAGCAGCCCCCGCGATATGCGTACGTGTTTGAAGTTCCTGAAGGGCACGAACTGGACAATGTCTCGAAGGACAGGCTCTCCTTTAGGCGACCTCAGAATCCCGTCATCCCCATCCAGCATCTGCATGTCACTGAAGTCAGCATTGCCCACTCCCACGATGATGACAGACATGGGGAGGTGGGAGGCGTGGACGATGGCCTCCCGGGTGTCGGCCATGTCTGTGATGACGCCGTCGGTCAGGATCAACAGGATGAAGTATTGCTGCGATCAACCGGATGCCAGGTGACGATGGGGACAGAGAAGTGGGGGAGACAAAGACAATAGGTTATGCACCAGGGCGGCTTCAGTAAACACTGACCACAGCTATAGTGGCGACACACGTTTTTTTGAGTGCCTGTGCAGACAGCCCTAAAGACGTAAGGTAATGATGAATGGGGCTTAAAGGCAGGCGCAGTGATTGCAGGCTAACTCTAAGAATCACCTTAGTGACAGTGACGAAGCGGGTGTGGTAGACAGCCGCAGAGAGGAATTGGGAGGACTGGCTTCAAAGCCTCATTCTCTGAGATCCTGGGAAGATCCCTGAACTCCTCTGAGTCTCAGCTTCATCTCTCAAAAGAGGGGTGGGACTAGATCGTTTGCATGGTCCTTTTCAATTTGGAGATTTTTAAGAGCTTAAAGCTGCCCTGCCCACTACAATAGCCACCAGCTCCACGGGACTGCTAAGCCCTTGAAATGTGGCTAGAGCAGTGCAGGAACCGAATTCTTCATTTTATTTCATTTTAATGAATTTAACTTTAAAAATGGATATCCCATTCAGTTATTCGAAGCTTTTTAAGTATGTTTGAACAACTCACCTATGTCAATCTATCTTCTCAACTATCAATTTATACAGTCTAGATAAAGATCAAGTATTTGTGATGACAATTTAGCATCCGAATTAAGATGATGTAAGTATAAAATAGACACTGGATTTTGAAGACTTAGTACCATGTTTCCCCGAAAATATGACCTAGCTGTACCATCAGCTCTAATGCGTCTTTTGGGGCAAAAATTTATATAAGACCCAGTAAAAAACCACTTTTGAGAAGATGTCCATGGACTTCCCCAGCTGTGAACAAAAAAGGTTAAGTACCCCAGATTTGAAGAGATTCTCAGAATTTTACAATGTGATCCAGGTTTAATGTAGCCAGAGGTAACAGGCTGCAGACTGTTGGAGTGAAACGCTGATGGAAATTTCCAATTAAGCGAGCAGTAACAGTTGCTTCCAAAGCCAGGCGAGGAAAATGCTCACGGATGAATTATAGTCTTTGAATGTATGTGAGGTCCTATTTAGATAAGGAGGGGACTTTTTTTTTCCCCCCTGTCTAGAAGAGGTCTACAAAATTGAGGAGCCAATCCTACAGCCAGAGACTCCCGGGTACAACTTGCCTAATATGTTCAAGTTTAGGACGCTTTGCAATCAATAATGACAAGGGGTCCTGGACCACATTGTTCAAAGAATAGGAGAAACTTCTGGGGAAAAGAATCATTGCTCCTGGCCTATAGGGACCATTTCTTGGGGGATATTGGATTAGATGCTTCCTGTACTGTTTCCTGACCTGCCCTTACAGAGCAGACCACCTGTCCTTGGGGGAGTGAATGATACCTCAAAACTCATGCTACGTAGCTTATATCGGGCCTGAATCCAGACCTATGGCAGCCCTGTTCTCATTTTAATCTTGTAGGTCCTGGTACCTCAGAGGGGCTGAGATGATTTCTGTTTTCAATCTGGGTACCAGGGAGCCTGGGGTATGCCTTTGGTGCTCTTAGGGATAAAGGGAGTAATGGAGAACAGACAAATTTGGACATCTCTTAGCCCAGATTTAGCAAGAACACTCTGTGTTCTTAAAAAATATTGTATATGTTGGTTTTCTGAGCAAGGTAGTATCATTTGAAGAATTTGAATTTAAAGTTCTGATGATAAAAAAGTTAAAAAATACAATGAAATATTGATTCTGTCCAACCCTTACCCCCAAATCTTGCATCTGGGAGGATTCAAATTTGGTCCAAGTCCTCTGTGGGTTTGGCAAGATGGCGATACTGTCGACTTTGCCAAGGATAGTTTTCAGAGGAACGTTGGGGAGGAAAGTCTGACTGACATGGTTGGAGAAACCAACGGGAAGAGAGATGGAGACAGTGAGTATACACAACTCTTTCACTGAATTTTGCTCTAAAGCAGGGGTGTCCAAACTGCGGCCTGCGGGCCAACTGCGGCCCACGATCCATTTTTAATTGGCCCACAGCAAATTCCAAAAATATATTTAGTTTACTTAAATTAACCAGGTGAGGCAATACGTACTTCACCTCGAGGGAGTGGCCCGGCTGTTAGTGCATTTTACCGCCTATGGCCCTTGGTGAAAAACGTTGAAAAAAGTTTGGACACCCCTGTTCTAAAGGAAAGTAAAATAAGGGACGGTAGCTAAAGGCTACAGGGGTGTCAAGAGACAGATTTTTAACTTAAACAGAAGATATTATAGGATGCTTTATTTGCTAAAGGGAATGAGTCTTCAATAGAAAGGGAAAAGATAGATAAGGAGAGAGAGGGAATATAGCTGCTGGGTCAATGTCTTTGGATAACTGAGAGGGGATGTGCTCTAGTGCATAAGAGAAGAGGCTGGCATTATCTATGAGCATGATTCTCCATCTATTCTAACAGGAGGAAGGCTGAGAACATAGGTACAGCACAAGTGCCCGTGCACAAGATGAGGTGATGTAAGAAGATGAGGGAGTAGTGTATTATTTTCTTTATGCTAATGAAATACATAGGAACCCAGGATAAAGTCAGAAAAAAATTCAAACAATAATAGTCTACTAAATCTGAAAAAAAGTCATAAAGCTTAAAAAGAAATATATTGATATAATTACAAATGATACATAGAAGTTATTATGATAATATATTTAACTCTAAAATATTAGGGAAAGCAACAAATTCCATTTGGCCTTGTAGCCTTGGTTTGCATTTTTAAGAAAACCACGAAGAGAACGTAAAACAAATCTTTGCTATGATGTTTTGTGTTGCTGCACCTGACCACTAGAGGGTAGTATCATTCATTGTTTTACTTCTGTTTTGCATCACCTCCATCTGCAGTATGGGTACACTGAAAAACAAGTTTATTTTTGGACAGTGTTTTTTTTCTTCTCAGGAGCATAATATGGCCATGAGATATACTGCAGTGAATATAGTAACTTCCATTGTTGAGTGCCTCCTCTGTTGCAAGCACCTGAGATGTGTCATCTTTAAGCCTCCCAATAACCCCCTCAGTGCTGGGTATGATTAACCTTATTTTTCAGATGAGCATACTGAGGATAGGGGAAGGTCAGGTCACTTGTCCCAACTCACACAAGTAGACATGCTGGAATTTATCATCAGAGTGGGATGGGTACTGTGGCCAGTATCCAGGTGAGAAAGGGAATCTTCCCATTAGCAGGTGACCTGCCCCCTCCTTACCGATGCCTCCTTGGTGTTAGTCTCCTCGGATGCTGACTTGGCAACCTTCTGAATGATGGGGGCAATGTTGGTGGGACCGTAGAGTTGGAGCTTAGGAAGGCAGCTCTGATAGGCTTCCACCACACCTTGAATTCCTAAGGGGACATTGGCAAAGATCAATGGACCCCTCCAATATATTTGTAATCAAACATCGTACACATAGATAAAGCATTAAATTCCCCCAAAGAGTCCTCATCAACATTACATTTATGTTTGTAAGATAAGAAAAAAAAAATACTGTCTGGCTCTAAGGGCTGTACTCTCAGCCACTAGCCAAGCAAGTCAGCTTTAACGCTCCTTTAGTTTTCACACTGCTTTGTTGCCTCTACTATAGTATACACCACCCCGGGCCACCTATAGAAGTTAAGGGCATGGTAAAGTCCTGTGGGCAGGAATCGTAACTTACTCCTTTAAAGATCTTGAGGCAGGATGGGCACATCCAGGCTGCTCACTGGGTGTGATGGACGAGCAAAATGGCTGACATATCCTCTGCTGAGGATTGTCGGGCAGATGAGTGACGTTCAGCACCATGGTCTATCTCTCATGAAAGGGGGGGCTTCCATCCTGAGGCCACGTAAGCCAAGGAAGTAGTAAAGGGTGGGACTCTGCTGTAAGAGCAGCCCTGACTATGTAGCTTCTCCTAGAATTGTATGAGCCGTGACTGCACATTTTATGTTATAATCATGATCTCACAATAAGAGCCCCACAACTCATGATTTTTATTCAAATGGCTTCTCTTAGTGTCTATGCCTTCTACTGCTTACCTATTGCTTTCTACTGCTTTGGTCATCCGCCTCTCCCTTTCTATCCTGAAACAGCACACTGCTCCTATTTCTGGCCAGAGGGATCCCCACAAGCGCCCCCTGAGATGATTCTCCGTCCTCAACATGCATTGCAGACCAGCTCTTGGGTACTTTGGATAAGCAAGTTCTGTCGGTTCTATCCTTATACACATGCTTCCAACGTCACTGAAAAGGCTGCACCCTCTTTGCCCTGTCCCAAAGCCTGCCATTCTAAAGACAGATGTCATATCATTATGCAGCGTGGTTCTGAAGTTAAGTGATACTGAACAGAAGCTCTTTTTTCTTTTTTGGCTCTTGAGTTTTTGCCTAAGATAAGCAAGTTGGATTTCTCTTTCAAAAGTATCAGGCCGATGAATTCTTAGAGTTTGAAACAGGTGAACACTGGGTATGTATTTCATTCTGCTTTGGTGAAAAAAAAATTCTTATAGTTTAAGAATGGGGGTGGTTAGGGATGAGTGAAGTCTAAACCGTAATAAAGGCTAAACGGTAAGGGATCATGAGAGGGAATAACGGCAGAATGGAGATTGGGTCTCAGAGGTTATTATGCACAGACCCAATGATATTGATGTCATATTCTTGGACATTAAGTGACAAATTGGTGAAAGAAACTGCTGAATGCTCTACACACCCTACTGGTTCTCAATTAACCCTGGTTCAGCTCCTTCCTCCTTGACAAAAAGGAGAGACAGATGGACATGTCTGCCTACCCCATTGTAAAAAGATCTTACAATCTTCATAGCAACAGACATATTTGGCTCTGTTTGCTATTTAGAAAGCAGGAAAAATAATTCTAGGATAAAATTTATCATCATAGTTATCATCACCATTATTTTGTGGAATTGTATTGGGGGAACTTCTAGCTGGAAATCATGGCACACAGACCAAAGCCTTTGAAAAGGCTTTTTCTCGCACAAAACCATGAAACTTCTTGTTTGAAGTCACTGAGGCCATATCCTTGGCCAACATCCTGCAAGTGTCAAATGATTTCCATCTCCTCCCCTTACACCCCCACTTATACCTTCACAGAGAGGAAGTTGTAAAAAATAAATAGTTGGTGAAAACTTGGAAAGCAGAAAGAGAAATATCATCAGTGCCCATCAGGCGAACTTCCCCCCATGGTTTTTGGCCAGAGGAATCCAGAATTGGGATCAACATTCTTGCTGTAAGCTCAAGACCGCTTTTGCATTCTGTCTTTTCCAGCTCTTATTTTTCTGCTCTGTCATTATGGCTCTGTGTGGCCTTTGGAGTAGCATGGTCTTTTTGGATCCAGACAGCCTGCTTCTCTGCTGTGGACAATCATAATATACTGATATACTGCATAATATACTGATACACTGCATCCGAGAAGAGAAACTAAGATGGGAAAGGTGCAAACAGAAGGGCTGTGAGACACCGATTTTCTTTTACATTGTGATTTACCTGCACATTCTGGGTTGTCTTCATTAAAGTTGATTGCGAAGTCATGAGAGACCTAGAGACAAATTAAAATTTAAAAAAGGAAGAACAGAGAATTACAATTTTAAATCCAGTAAGCAGGCACTAGGGTTTAAGAGTTTGCAAACAAATGCCCATTACATTCATTATGTGTTAAGCAGCAGGAACCATTTTAAGCCGTCACACAATCAATCTGAGATGGAGGGTGAATTCTAAGTTTCCTGTGGAGTTGAGGTGACAGGAAATTTTTCTAGAATCAGATAAATGCTGGCAGGAGGGGAGAATAATGACTATTTTAAAAAAAAATCTGAGAAAAGAGTGCAGAAAAATGTAACCCCAAATAGCTTCCATAAAGAAGTGGCCACAGACTGAAGGCTTAGATTTGGCTGAGCTCTATTTGGGTCCAGTGATACAAAAATGATGACTGATCACCATGTCTGCTCAACATGGTGATGGTTATGACAGCTCCAGCTAAGCTGTTGACATTTAAGCCTCATTCTAACATAGTACGTAGAATTACAGGACAGCAGGATTTTCACATATGTACAGGTAAGATTGACTCGACTCTACTTTTAGAAAAGTCATAAAGTAACATATCTTGCAATTTTCCACCTCTACCTGGCAGGACCTCTCACAAGGTCAAATCACATGTTTACTTCTTTCTTTCTAAAATCTGATAAAACATGAGGGGTGTCCTGGCATCTGGACATTAGTGCATCATTTGGGATTTTACAGACTTCCACCTCAAAGATTCTTTCCAATCCCTGATTTTGCTGGGGGCTAGAAAATAGGTCACTGTGTGAAAAGTCCCCTCTTTTCTTAGCGGGAGGTCAGAGCAGATGCCAGTTGGTGCCTAGCAAGTCAGCTGACTTCCTACTGTCTCACCTGCTTTATTTACCTTGAGTTTTCCTTCGGCCTCCAGAGCCTGCTTTGCCTTCCCAAGTGACAGTCTAAAAGTGTTGGGGAATTAATGTCCCTTGGGAGCAGCTCTTCCTCAGTGGCTGACAGGAGATGGAGTAGCAATACCCCCAACTCTCATATCCCTGGGGGTCTGTGTGTGTCCATGTTATCTCCCAGGGTCCCCAACAGGATTAAGCGCCACTGTCCACAGCGGTAACTGACTTGTTAGGATACCCTATGTTGATTTCCTCCCACTTCCCCACTCTCTATTGAGGTTTCCTCTCCCTCTCAAATAACGACTTGCATCCAAATCCTTGTCTCAAGGTCTATTTCCAGGAGAGTGCAAACTAAGACAGAGGTGCCTGTGGCTCATTTTCAAGGTAAACTCTGAGAATTTATCCTAAATAAATAAATTGTGGTGACCTCATTAACTTGCTGGGGATACCTGAGCTACTGAGACCATCAGTGCCTGTCTAGGACAGAGGGGAAATCAGGCATGGAAAAGGGGCATTTGAGTGGTTTTGGGGGGAACAGAGTGAGGCGATGAGGGAAGCAGAAAGAATAAGTTAGCTGACAGGCAGGGCAGAGCCAGGGGATCCAGGGAGCACGAGGGCTTCAGAAAACAGCAAGAAGGATAAGTTATGCCAGAGGGGACCAGGCAGATGTCATGGATGAGAAAAGGAAGGCCTGGAACAAAGTGTCTTCAGTCCTGCTGGGCCAGGCTGAGACCAGAAGACCGCTAAATATGGAGCACTAAATAATGAAGCTCTTCATTTAGATATTTCAGAAGACCCATCCAGAATACCAGGAGACTGGGTTTCAGCAAAAGACAAGCTCTGAGGACCACATCTCGCTGGTTCTGAAGACCATTTCTGAGTCTTTGGGCCCTATTTACATAGTTATATTAAGGGCCCCAAAGAGTGAGACTCCTGTGAAGGAAACCCAAGTTATTCTTTGGCAACAGCAAAGCATATCTACTCACTCACCGTGTACTCTGGGGGTATCCTGGCACCAAAGCCAAAGGCTGGGAACATTTTGTCACTGAAATTAAAAAAAAAACAACACAAAAAACGTCGCTTCATTTATCATCTAATGAGGAAGAAAAACATGAACCTGCATTACCTCACTAGGTGTGCTGACTCATGCTTCTTAATTATCTGTGGTAATAGGGGATAGCAATAGCCTGGCTAATTAAAATCAAGGAATAATCCCCAGAGTTCATTACAGTCATTAGTCTGCAACGCCTTCCCTTAACTTTTTGCTAGATTTGATACCAAGGAATAAAATGGCCTCACGACTGCTTCACCTCCCCCGCCCTAATATTGTGTCTTTTGAAAAATGACCATGAATTAAGGTAACTCTTATGGTTGATTGTGTTAGGATCTTTCATATATATTATCTTTTATAATCCTTGTGGGGAGAGATTATTATTCCCATTTAACAAGTAGGAAAATGCTTTGGGAGGTAAAGCATGTCCAAGATCATGCTGCTCGTTAGAGCCAGGGTTCAAATCCAGACAAGCCTGAAATCCAAGGGGATATTAAAAAGCAATGGAAGGCTTGGAAGGCTGGCTAATTGACAGAGCTTGGTTCTATCTACAGGACTCATTGTATCCACTACTTTATCTCATGTAAACAGCGATAAATTATTTACATGTTTTTTCTTGTCTCCTGAATTCAAAGGGACGCTGTTTTAATATCTTTATACCTTCAATGATTTCCTGCCCCAGATTGCCTTTTGCCACTACATTCAGGATGATACTTACCATAGAGTGTGTGCTCGATAAATATTTAATTAGTAGATAATCCATGAATTGAATCATTATGATGTGGCTACGCGTATATAAAGAAGGAAAAATTCTTGTGAAAACATGGAAGAGTCAAATACATGTCCTTTGGCTTGGTTTCTCTTATGTATGTTGAAGTTTCTCTCTTTATTCATTCACATATGTTGTATCTTAATTCTAACTTTACCACATAGGTGAGAGGAAGAGGAGGAGAACAATTAACATTTATTGGCACATACAATATGCCAGGCACTATGCTAGGTGACGTACATACTTATTTAATTCTCAAGCAACCCCTGAAGTTTCACCTACTTATTATTTCCATTTTACAGATAAATAAACCGAGTCTCAGAAAGGCTAAGAAAGTCTCACAAAGCCCAAGGTATTTCCTAGGGAGGATTGTATGATTCCAAAGCCCATGTCTTTTCTATTATACCGTTATAATTCAATGATTGCATACAGCATTAAATGTGATTTCCTTCTGGCACTTCTAGCAACAGGGTTCCCTGACGAGACAACAAACAAGATGAGACAACAAGCACATTGTGTGCTGTTGGAATTGTCGCAGTGGGGCTCTGGAATGTTGCTCTGGTCAGATGACATAGCCTTGTCACGCCATCTACCTTTTACTTTTTGTTCCATTAAAAACACAACTGAGGTTTGTTCTTGGAATAATTCCTACATTTCTCAGTTCTTTGCAGAATTAGTCAAGGAGAAAAGAAAATTCAGATTAGAGCTCACTGTCCCTGATGTCTCCGTAAGCAAAAGGGAATCCCTCCAGGCTGACTGAGAAGTCAAAGCAGCAAAGCCAGATTCTCACCCATCACCATCTAACTGATTTAGAGGTCATTCATAGCCAATAATGGCTTTGATAATACTTCACCAAAACATAGCCCTTTTGACCAAATTTGCAGTAAGGGTTGGGAGACACAAGGAAGCCAGAATTCTTTGAAATCAAAATCTAAATTCTCCAGAAAAATCATCAGCTCCCCCTTTTCTTCACTGTTGTGTAGAGATGGGCTTTGTGGTAGATTGCCATCTAACATGTATTAGAAAATGTATTCACGCTGATAAATAGAAAATCACAACAGTTCATAAAGGATTAGCCACAGCCTTGAGAAAAAATATTTCTGGTCCTTGGAAATACTGACATACTTTGCCTCAGCAATGCCTCCTTAACCACAGGGCGAGCAATGTGGGAAGGAATCTGCGAGGGGGATTTCAGAGGTACTGTCTAGTTAAGTCTGGAAGAAAGCTTTCCTGGATGGAGGCTGGGTCCTGGTTTCCAAATCAGAGACAGTTCAGAAGTCAAAACAGAGAAACCTAGGAGGTGCCACACCCTTTACTTTATTTTCTTCTTTGATGACTATAGGAGGGGTGAGATCTAATATTCCATCCATTTCTAATCACCAAACCAGTGTTCCAGTCTTAATGACATTCCTTGATACCTTCTAAGCCAGCCATGGGAATTTGAAGTTTGCTGAGCATGACACACTGTTATGGAACTGAGTGTGAAGAGTAGGCAGGAAAAATGCCTCATCGACAAGAGAAATAATTAGTGCATCAGGGTGGCAACAGTTCTCTGAAGTTAGCCACCACAAAGACTCTAGCTAATAAACACACTAAAGAAAAGATTTCAAGCCTAAGCACAGTGAATTTAAGCATCACTCTTCCTAATTAAAAATAAAACTAAGCAGAGAGGAGTCTCATTATGTAAGAGGCAAGAAAAGGCAAGTTGAGCACACAAGCAAGTATCCGTAAGACAACACATCAAAAAACTTGAGATTGGATCCACTCAGCACACTGAGTAAAGGGGCCATTTAGCAACTATCGGGAAATAATTGGTGGAACCTGCCAGTCTGGAAAATTCAGGGGGGTATCACCACATTGGGAAAGGCAATATCTCTTACTATTGGAATAAAATCATATAAAATACAGCAAAAGACCCAGTGGTATTCAGTGTTAATGAGCATACTGTCCTCACCTTCTTAGGGAACGACCGTGGTCAAATGAGCTCCTGAGGGAAGATTCATTTACAACCACTATTTTTACCCTCCCTTACGGAAGGCTTTGAGGTAAAGCAAGAGAATAATAAAAGTAAAGACGCATTACTGCATTCACAAGGAAATGGAGATGAACTCAGAGCAAAATGGTGTTTCTGAACATCAAGACGTTTAATAAAGATTGTTCTCTAAAACAGTAGTCTGAAAACTGGGGTACATGAAAATGTGGAAATACAAAGCCCTTCCGTGGATATGAGAGCATGGCTTTTTTCTTTTTTTTTTTAAGGAAAACAGTATTCAGTTTCTCTACTTCTTTATGTATTCTTTGCTGAAATTGACTTTCTGGGAATACCTGTGATGGAGAGACCTATTCGCCACTCACATCTTCCCTTTCACAATTATTCTTCTCCTTTTTACATTCTGAATATTAACCACAGTGATGCGTTGTTCCAGGGTGTAAAAACTCACCAGCAGAAAATAAAGGGACAATTCTAAACCTGAATGACTCACTATGAAACAAATCCTTTTGCAAGTCAGGTAGTTGCCAATTTTTGCTTTAAAAAAATTGTAAGAAGTTCTAATGTCAGCTGGTAGATCATTAAAAATACATTTTGATAATAGACCATTAGATGGTTTTTTATAAATGACTTAGAACTGAAAGAAATGAATAATACTCCTAGTCAAACTCTTTCCATTACGATATACTTATTTATAACAAGTTTACTTAGTATTTACATTGATAAAAACAAAAAACTGGGTTAGAATTGATGCTAGACTCCCCCATTCTAGAAATAGGTAGCATTCATCCACAGATATGTAAACTTATTTAATAAGAAAAAACCCCACTATCTATTTCATTAAGAGTTTTTATTTTTCATAGGCAATAAGTAGGTACTGAAATTTCTAACATGTTTATGCTCTTTTGATCAATTTTCCACTAATAACGATTGTAATTAGAACTCAACTAGAAGATGTTTTTAAAATACTTTGAATCTTTTCATCCCAGGAAATTTTAGAAATTAGAAAATTTAAAGTTTATACTCATATTTTTATTATAGAAATGTATGATACAGTGATCAATAAAAGAATTTCAAACCCAAAATTTAAAGATACATTATGATGAAATCCTGTAGGGGAAGGAAATGGAAATAAGAGTTCATGAAAAAGAAAAAACAATGAAAATTCTCAACTCAAACTAAAAAGCTGGTTCATGCATTTTGTTAAATGGATGATAAGGGGTATCAAATAGCTATGGCATTTAGATTCTCCAGGATGCATTCACAAAAGTTGTGTAAGAGTTTCATTTTTAGATGTTCACATTTACAATACACTGGAATTTTCATTCTTTGTCACTATTTAAACTCATGATGGACAACATTAGATTTTAATGTAAAAATGCGTGACAGTTATGCATTTTTATAAAATTCTTTTTAGGGGTATATGAGCCAAAATTTTTTTTAAAGATCATTGTCCAAAATGACCTTTGTATCTGACACAGTAGTTCTTTCCCCTGTTGTGTACAGTTTACTTTTTAAAAAGATAATAACCTCAATTTAAAGATAATAACCTCTATTATTTATCGAGCATTCACAACAGGCAGAACCAGTGCTAGCTAGTAGTCACTTTATATCTAATCCTTACACTGCTCTGCAAGGAAAGTTAGATAAATCTTCAATTTGCAATCAAGGAAACCAAGGCCCAGGGAATGTAAACCTGAAGAGAATAGAGGTAGCAGAGCTGGGGTTTAAACTCAGGTCCACCCGTCACCAGGACCCCATGTTCTTTCTATCACCCCTGTTGACTCTGCCCTTCCTAGCAGGCTGGTTTTGTCTAATGACTCGGAAAAACAAGGATAAGTCCATACATGTTTTAAAAACAATGAAGGACAGAATTAACAGAATTTACCAACCAGGAGGTCCTCCCTGACAAGCTCTCTTCCCACAAAGGAAAGAGTTAATCCTGTCCTCCTCATGTGGTCCCCATTCTTACACAGAGCAAAGCGGCCCTGGCCATGCTGGGCTGTGATTTATTTACATGCTTTTCTCTCCCTTGAGACTGTGAACCACCTGAGGGAAAACTGTGCTTTATTAATTTCTCTGTCTTCACAGCACCTCCTAGGTACTACATAGGTCCTTAGCCATTCCATCTGATCCATCTCTCCTGATTGAACTCTGGGTCTCAACCCTGGATATTCATTAGAATTAAAACTCCTGATTCCCCAGGATGTAGACCAGCCTAATTAAAGCAGAGTCCCCGGAGTGGGGGTCAGGCATCAGCATATTTTAAGCTTCCTAAATAGTTCCAGTGTGCAGCCAAGGTTTCGAACCATTGACTGGTTTTGTTAGAGTGGAAAAGGTAGCACTGTGGTATGAACCTGCCTTCTGATTTCTACCCCAATCCTCTGCACTTGAAAATACCTGTCAGATTGGGCTTCAGCTCTAACCTTGCCTCTTAGTACTGTATTGTGCACACCATGGAGGAAGCCGCCTGCCTCAATTTCTGACATCCTCGTCTCATTCTGGGGTGGTCACATCTATAAAATGACAGTCTGTACTTCCAAGCAATGTATTCAGTAACTGTATAGTCTCTTGATTGCAGATAGACGAGCCTTTTTATTAGAGGACATTGCAGGTTGTCAGAGGCATATCTTTATAGGCCCAAGGCATGGATATAACCTTGGCCTTGAGCAGCCTGAGATGACCAGGATGTTTACAGGAGCTGGGCAGTTCTACAACCAGCTGGGGATATATGAGTGTGTGCGCGCATGGGTGCATGTATGGGTGCAAGGGTGTGTGTGTGTGTGTGTGTGTGTGTGTGTGTGTGTGTGTGTGCAAGCACGTGCACATGCATGCACAAGCTCAGGAAGTCAAAGGGGAGAGAATGAGTGGTGGTGCAGAGACAGAACAGGCTGGCAGAACTGCCATCTGGGCTTCAGATAGCTTAGGGGAGCTTCCCTTCAGGGCCACCCTGAGAAGAGCTTCCCATGTCTCTCAAGCTGTTCTACTTCAGGGATCACCTCATAATGACCTGTTAGCAATGGCTGTACAAGGTAGAAAGAAATCCCTTGGCTGTCAGAGCCTGGGAGGAATTTCTAGGGCTCATGGGGATTCAAAACCTCCCCATCACTGCAGGAGGCGCTGCAGGAGGCGGAACAACACCTTCTGTCAGTTTTTATTCAACTGTTTCTTTTTGAGCATCAACCTCACTGACTTTGATGCGAGAATAAATTAATTCCAAAGCCCCGACTAGAAATTTCCTGACTCTGCCTGTCTATTGTTTATCCACCCACACGAAAGAGAAACTGCGGCACCTTGTCAATTTTCAAACAAGTAGCTTGCATTACATTCTTCCAGGGAGTCTTTTAAAAGAGCGCCCAGGCTTTTCAATCCCCCTTTTCTTCCTCAGGTAGTTGTCTATTTTAATGCTGAGCTGCCATATATGTACATATATATGCATTGATATTATAAATATGTGATCTGCTGAGCTAGAAAAAACTGATTTACTTAGCCAGTGGGGACTGATAACTTCAGTATTATCCTATTAATGTTTTTAAAAGAAGCATTTACAATGATTTTTCACGTAACCACTAAGGTGTCGCATCTTGTTTTTGCACTGAATCTATATTTTTGAGGGAATACAAAATGCTCCCCAGACTTTGCCTGGCTCACATTGTAAAGGGAGAACAGCTCTAAAAGATGTACAGGTCACTCTGATTCTAGCCTCCACATCTGAGATGTGAGGTAATCAGGAAACCAAGAGGTTTAGCAGCTTGTTCCAGACCATCCAGGAATCTGCTGCAGCACCTTGGAGAGGGCGCTGGGTGTCAGGATCTTAATTCCTGACAACTCACCAATCTTCTCTCTGGAATTCATTAGGGTACAGCCTTCCCCCCTGCAGAATCAGAGTCAACTTTATTATTAAGCATCTACCGCATGACACATGTATTAAGTGCTTTTACCCACTGTATTTCTTTTATAAGCATTTCAAGAATTTAAAAGTTATTAATTTTCTGAAGTTATTTCCTCCCTTCCTTCTTGTCTTTTAAATACTCATTATTACACTAGATGAATCGTGTGTGTGTGTGTGTGTGTGTGTGTGTCTGAGAGAGAGAGAGAGAGAGAGAGAGAGAGAGAGAGAGAGAGAGAGAGAGAGAGAGAGAGGAGAATTACTGTTTTGTTTTGGTGTTTTGGGGATATTTGGAGAAGTTTCTGACAGTGAAATGCAATTTGTCAGTCTTTCCTCTTTTTGGTAGAAATCTCATTATGAGATAAACCTCTTTAGGAGTCCTTCCTGTAGTTGGGCCTCAGGAAATCAGAGCTGAAATTCAAGTTATTTTTACAGTCAATATCTCAAGGTTATGTGTAAAAAGTATCACTTAGCCAAGGTGGTGTAAAATGCTATTGCCCTCTGTTCTAAATGTAGAGAAGGAGAAGTGTCAGCAATGTTTAAAGCTCATTGATTTCACTGGACCAGTCCATTCATTCCCCAACTACCCTCACACCCATCTGAGTTACTGGCAAATCCACGCTGAATCCGGAGACTCACCAGTAGGAAGGACCCTAATGGGACCTTTCCCATGACCTGTCCTGTTGGTTTCTCTGCACATTCTGGTCTCTAGGTTGTGTCATTCTCTATGGTGCCTGGGGTAAGGTTGTTTTTTCTTTTTTTTAAAATAGGCTTATCACCAATTATGAGACTTGAAACAATGGAAATCATGTATCCCCCAAACTTTCTCTGAAACTGGAGGACAGAGTCTCTGCCTTTATTTTCCTGGTTGAAAAGGTCAGTCAATTAGTTGCTGCTCATTACCAACTAGGTAATCACACCTGTTTCATAATCACACCAGGGAGTCAACTGGGATTTACCCATATTTATATTTACAGTGGTTCTACCTCAAAAAGCCTTCTTGAACAAATACATGAACAACTGCACCTCAATCTGAAAATACTGGAAACACAGAATAAATTCAGTTTACTGTAATTTATGTAAATCCCTTCTTATAGGGAATTCTCTTAGTGGGAAAGGTCAATATTTCCCATCAAGTAAAAAAAAATATAATACTGATCTGATCTCAACGTCGTGTTTTCTACAGACACACACACACACACACACACGCACACACACACACACTTGCATGGGCACACACATGGGCAGACACATACCCTTTGCTAAAGTTACCAATAGCTTTTGAGGTCAGTGAAATACAATAATCATGAGCTTAAGCTATGGAATGAGATAGATCTGGATTCAAGTCCTGCCTCTGGCTGTGTGACTACACAGATCACGTAAACTCCCTGCATAGTTTTCCTTTTCTGTTAAGTAATAGCTACTACATAAGGGTTAATATGACGATTGGTTACAATAATGTCCAATAAGCCAGTGCTTCTTCAAACTTTAAAGCATACACAAATCGTCTGGAAATCTTATTAAATTGCAGACTCTGATTCAGTAAGTCTGAAATGGGGCTTGCGATTCCAAGTTCCCAGGTGCTGCTATGCTGCTAGTTTACGGACCGAACTTTGAGCAGCAAGGCACATACTAAAACTTTTGGAACCCAAACTGCTATCTAGTGGTCTTAATTCAATTAAGAGAAGAAAGCTGAAAAAGGATTTGTGTGTGTGTGTGACTAAAGTGAACATGGCACAAACTCAGTTTCTCTATGTGAGGAGAGGGTAAAACGTTTGGGGCAAGGTTTCATTCTGTTCCTGCGCGAGCCTCTGCGTGATGAATTGCTAGACTTAATTTCCATTCTCCTGCCAAGGATTAGCCAGGCATGACTGGAACCCACATAGAGATGATAAGGCCTGAGCCTACTGAAAGTCTCGTACCTGTCATAGTCTTGGCAAATCTCCCCCACAGCCACCAAGGCTTTCAGGTACTCGTTGGGTTGGTATGGGTGGATGTAATGCAGGGAACAGCTGTTCCTGGGATCCCCATTTGAGGCAGTGAAATCTATAGCTACCTGGAAGAGAGAACAGGAGAATGGGTGGATTTAAAGTGAATGTATCTCGTAGGACTTGTGATCAGTCATGACAGAGACGTGGCATGAGATGGAAGAAAAGCAGCATATTACGTACCCTGCCAATAAGGAAAGTTAGAGAAGAAATTAATTAACCTTAGAAACTAGTTATGAATTTGGTTGAGGCCATTTCTGTATTGTTCAGTCCCACTGCCCCCCAAAGCCCTCTCTTCTCCCTGACTAGAAGGGAACTTAAGGTTGACATATAGGTCAGAAAGACCACCTGCGGCTGACCCACATCACCAGACAGCAAAGGAAGAATATCACAATTCACTCAGAAAAGACTTTTGTGCTCCCTGGGCAGGGCAATTCCATTTCTGAGCCAGAAGTAATATCCCTTAAAACCAAATTCTGTGTTAAAGATGCGGTTTATCTAAGAAAGCCACTGTCATATTTTCATGAGTGGCAGTTGCAGAGAGATGTGTTGAAGCAGTTATAATACATTTTCTGCAAGAAGCAGCTCTGCGTAAGGCATTCAGCTTTTGGTTCCCATTCATGGAAGGACTGCTGCCTGTAACAGAGAAGACGCCTGAATGTTACAGCATTGTGAGTGGGAAGTGGAGAGGGAAACCTCTGTCTTGCCACCAAGTAGTCATTGTCCTTGAACTTTAAAAGTTTGTTTATGACCCCCAATAACATCATCCCCTAAATAAAAGTTGACTCTCCCATACTTTTTAACAACAATAACATGTTTAAGCCTCAAGGGTGCTAAAAAGGGAAGGAACATTTCTTCTGGTTTTCCAACATCATTACCATTAAACTAAATGTTAACCCAGCAAACACCTCTCTCAAAAATTGCCTAAGCTTGGGGGCATGGATGGGAGGGATTAAAATGAAAGAAGTTGTAGGGAAAAAAAGAAATGTTCATGTTGCATCTTTCATTTTTCTTTGGGGCTCAGCAGAATCCACTCACTGGCTTACTTACGACAGAAAGGCTCTCTTTTATGATCGTGTGGATGAGAAATGCTACTTGTATACTAGTTGGCAAAATTCCATTATAGTAAATAAATAGAATGTCTCATTGGATTTATAAAGGTGAGAAGTTACTTCTGGAAGGACAGAGAAAAAAGGTGCCATGTGCTCTGTTCAGCCTATACGAGTAAAGTCGATAGGAAAAATGTCACCCATGTCTTACAGTGTAACCCTACAATAGAATCAAAGTAACTGGAAGAGGAAAAGCAGCAGGCTAATAGTAATTTACTTACAACCACTTCTCTTCTTTCATAGTTATTTTTTTTATCACTGATCCCGCCCCTTTTGTTCCTCAACATTCCATAGGACTATAACTGAAAATAAATTTAAGCAGGATTCAAATTCTATTTTCAGAATACCCACATGTTTTCAATAAGGGAGTACCAAGTGATAAAATGCTAGTACTAACAGTGCTTCAAAAGGAAAGGTCATGTGAAGAAAAATGGCACAGTACTTTCCTAACCCTCAGATGCCCTTACAACAGTTAACAAAGGGAAGAAGAGAGGAGCAACCTTTGTTAAAACTCAACTCTGTCAGACACTGCACTAAGTGCTTTACAGGCATCAGGCTATTTCATTTTCATAAAAACTCTAGGAGGTAGAGATTGTTATTCCTTTTAATGGATGATGATCCTGATGCCCAAAGGTGATGAAGGTCACACAGGACATGGAGGGATGGATCTGGTTTAAACCCAAGTCTAAATGGCTCCAAAGACTCTGTTGTACCTTTATACACCCAAGAGGACTTGGGAGTCTGTCACTAACATACTCGTGTTGAGACGTCTCATGGGTATGTTTTGTTCCTTAAAGAATGGAAGGGACTTATAGGAAGACTAGCTAGGAGGCAATTACAGTAATTTAGGAGAGAAGGATGGCCTTGAATGAACATATCTGTGAGCAAAGCAGTTGTAAAAGGTAGGAAAAGGGCAATTGAAGTGTGTGTGTATGTGTGTGTGCGTGTGAGTGTGTGCGCGCATGCGCACGTTTGCACAATAGTGGTTGAATGTATTACTGAGGATGACTGGAAGTGACCTAAAAGGACCAGTAAAATACAGTATCTTCTGAGATAGATTTCAACTGGAAGGTAAAAGCCAATCCACTGGGGAAAAAAAGAGGAAGACGATAGGTGATGATCCTTTTAATCAAGAACTGATGACTTGTTAGCTTTGGTAGGGAGCCTACATGCATTTGTGAACAGGAAGGAGGTTTGAGCTCTCCAGGACCCATCCAAGCAGAGAGAGGTTGAAATATATGCAGATAATTCCTGGAAGACTCCAAGGGGAACAGTTGAGAGGTACTTAAGAGACAGTGTTTGAAGAAATCATACACCTAGAGGTCTCCTGGGTTTATGAAGATCAAACATGCAGAGCCACCCCTCTCTCAGCCTTTCTGTCCTGACATGACACATTTAGGAGATAATGGCACCTTGTGCATGCACACATAGTATTTAAAAGGTAAAAACAGTGCTGGGAAGTCCAAGTGTAAAGCCACCTCTTCCCTACTGAAGAAAGCATTTTTGAACTCTAGAGAATTCTAGAGGATGTGAGAATATTGTTATAGAGATAACCTTGATTCTGCTCAAATTTATCTAAAATGTAAATCATTGGCAGGTGTTGATACTTTATTAATAATGAACATCTAGGGCTCACCTCCCTTCTGATTATGAGGCCCTTCATCATGGATCACCACACTCCTCTCTCTACCTGTGCTTCTCGATACTGCAGTTGACCACTGTCTCATGTGCTGGTTAGCTTACCTGAGTGTCAAGGGTATCATTTGATGACAGAAACATGCTGGTGTCTTGATATAAAACCGGAGGATGAAATAAGATAATATAAAGACCAGTGGGGAAAACGACTATAAAGAAAAATGACAACTCAAGAGACATAATTGTTCCTCTTATCTTCCCCAGGTATTGGCAAAACCCTCCAAGCATACAGGCACCAAGGGGCAGCAGCTGAGCCCAGATGTATCACCTGGATGACTATATATGGTATCGGGAGAACTGCATGCAATGTCTGGATGAGACAGAGATTTAAAAAAAAAAATCATGGGGCTGGGACTAGGGTCAGGCAAGAGAGGTGACGAGGACGTAAACTCCAGAAGGGACACATTCTCAGCTGACCCTATACTTGCATGATCTTGAGAGGGAGTGCCTCCTTAAAAGTTGCACCCTACGTGCCTCTCTTGCCTCACCTTCACCCTTGCCCTGCTATGCCATTTACTTCTACCTATCAACTGTTTATCAGGCTTGGAATCATGCCCTTATGCTTAACAAACTGGGGTGGGGCAGAGATGAGACGGAGGAGGGGAATGTGATTGAAGCTGTTAAGGATAGAAAATGAATAGAATTTGGTGACCGATTGCATGTGGAATTGGATGCCAGTTAGGGAAAGGGAGCAGCTAGATTTCTTTGAGGGATGGAGGAGATGACATCTTGAGGACAGTGGAACAACCTGAAAATCAATGTTAGAAGGTTGGTATTGGGCTGCCTGTTCTTGGTAGTGCTGTGTAGACGTACAAAACGCTTGATAGAAATTTTACTCTTTCTGCAGGAAGGCCTCTTGGGTTTCCTCTTTGCCCCCTGCCCCCTGCCCCAGTGTCTGCCAACCACAGAGGTTCTTCTAGCTCAGGAGATTCTGATATAGCTTTGGGGAAGGGTATGAACTGAAAAATTACCTGCTGAATAAGGAAATAAACCAATGATCCTTGCCACCTACCCCTTTCTGTAGTTCCTATTGCTCATAACAAAAATATTTTCTCATTTGACTAGACAGCCATGGACAGTCTAAAGTACATGGCAGCTAAAAAAAAATGTTTTTTTTTTCCTGGCAAGTGATGGTTTCTAAAGTCTCCCTGATGGAGCTAGAGATAAAATATCTATCTTCAGGAGGAGGCCTTCTACCAAGAATTCTCTGTGCTCTTTAAAGTTAGCATTAGTGGAAAGAGAATACAGCGAAAGGTTAGGTTTATTTTCTTTTTTTTTTTTTTAATTTATTTATTTTTATTTTTTAATTTATTGGGGTGACAATTGTTAGTAAAATTACATAGATTTCAGGTGAGATAAAGAGCTTTCCAGAAAAAAATAAGCTAAAGGAATTTATTACCACCAAGCCAGCATTGCAAGAAATACTAAAAGGACAATACTGAGGGTTGCTAGATGGACGGGAGGGGTGGGGGGTGGGGGGGAGGGTGAGGGGATTGGAGGGCAGTCGGTGACCACAGGATGGCCACGGGTTTGAAAATTAATCTGGGGAACGTAATTTGGTAGGTTTATTTTCAAAAGCAACAGGGAGACAGTGAAAGACGGGATTAAATTGAAAAATAAAAGCAAGAGAATGACTGAAAAATGCCAGTTAGTGGAGGTGGCTACTGACGCCTGGTGTCCGGAATGGTGAGCTTGCAGAGCCACCATGTTTTCATTTTCTGATATGAAACATTTATTTATGAAAGCCTGTGGTTCTGGTATGCACTCCAATCTGGTCAGCGGGCAGCGGGAGAACAGGCGCCTGCCTGTGGCTCTCCCCTTCTGCCCAGGACGCCTGTCTCATCATTAAGCAGAGCTGTGGAGCAGCTTTGCAAAACCTTGTGGAGTAAGAATACAAAATGCTCCGTCCATGCCTCCAAGTCCACAGAACATGGAACAGTTTTCCAGAGAGACTGGAAGTGAATGATGAGCATTTGTCGTCGGACATTTTTACTTTTTAGTTTCTCACATGAAATGAGTCCACTCCTTGGTTCCCTTCCCTACCTGTGACAAAGGACCCATTTGGGACCCTCCTGGATGTTTTTTGAGAGAAGTTACTGTGAACCAACCTCTGCAGTTGCCTGTTCTCTCTGCAGTCAACCTGCAGTCAGTCTTTGAAATATCACCTGCTGGGATGGCTCTTTTTTTTGTTTTTTAAATTTGTACACAGTTTGAACATATACAATGAGCCTTATAGGTGGAGATACTGTTTGGATCATTTCTTAAGTGATAGGTTAAATTCTTGTGCTTTTCTACGTCCTCAAAACTCCACAGGGGGGCAAAGAAATAGGAACGTAGACCAGATGGAAAAGACCCCGGTTCATTTCTTGGAAATTGCAAAGCATTCCCTTCTTCACTCCAGGGCTCATTCTTATTTCTCAGTGGTCTGTACCAGAGCCTGTCAGTGTTTAATCTGGGATATAAACTATTTAAAACTTATACTGTGGCACAATGTGGACATAGGATGCTTAATCATGTCAAAGTTAGAAAAGATTGCCGGAGAGACTCTTTAATAGGTGATCTTTTCTTTAGGCTGGGAGAAGCCATTTTTAGCTTATACTATTATGACATATTATATTATTAAAATTTGGACTATAAAATCAGAGATAAAGGGAAACAATACCATCTTTAATTTTTAAAAATTACAAGTAATAAAAATGGGCATCTAAGAATAATAAGAAAAAGATTTTTTTTTTTTTTGTCATGAGAATCTGATCTGAATGAGAATCTGATATTAGATCTATTTCCTCTTAGGGGAAAATGCACACACCCAATTCTACACACAATTTTGGAAGGTCAAGGGTACCTCTGAGGATGATCCTTGTCCCAAAGGATTCCACTAGCCTTGTAAGTTATATTTTATTTTTCTTTTCCTTTCTAGTTATTGTATTATTATATATAGACAAATGTTTTAAACATTTTAAATAATTGTAATTATAAGGTAGCTCTGCTTTAAATTCTTTTTTTTTTCACTTAACACTAGGTCATAAACATGTCCCCATGTTATTTCCAATTATTATGTTATCATTTAAAATGGCTTTATCATAATCTACTTAAACAAGGTACTGTGATTTACACAGCCATTATCTTATTGTAGGACATTTAAGCTGCTTACAACTTGTCTCTGCAAAAATTCACTTCATGAGGAACATTTTTGTGCCTCTGGAAAAGAATAACTTTCAAAAGAAACATTTAATTCTTTGGCCATTTTTTTTCCAAATGCCTTTGGGTGTCTATCTCTTCAGATGCTGTCTGTAACTTTGTATTTTGTGTGTACAATTCTAGCATCTAGTTTTATTTGTAGCTGCTGTGCCTTGTGCCAAACATATTGAACCCAATCTCTCCCTCTGTCGTCTGTGTCACCTGTGCCTCCCTCCTCCAAAACTGCCAGGTGAAAGTTGCCCTAGACTTCTCAAGACTCAAGGATTCACAGGAGGAACAAGTACTGTCCTCAGGGGTGCCCTTGACCTCATGAAATAGTGTACAAAATTGGGCGTGTGCATTCTCCAGAGAGAATATAGATCTTGTATCAGATTCCTAAGTGATCCAGGTGACCAAAAAAAGTGTAAAATCATTACTTGGGCTCTTTTTAGCATCGTGCATCTTTTTCCCTCAACTGGGCCTTCTCTTCTGCTTACAGTCAGATGCTGGGCTAAAACCTCCCCTCTTTTAGCCCTCAAGTCGTCATCCTCCTTTCCCCTTCTTGTCTTCCTTTCACTGTCAACCTTGTTGAATGAATAGTTGTACCCACTGTATTTACTTCCTTACCTTCTGTTCACACCTGAACTCTTGGGTTTCTTCTGTCTCATTCTGCTGAAATTGTTCTTCTGAAGATGGTGTGTACTTACTCATGTAACCCACTCACGGGTTGCCTTCTTCACCCTCTGACTTCTCTCCAGCATATGGGATTATCACCCCTGATCCGGTAACCTTTTCCTCCTGATCATTTGAGTTACTGGCTCCTCCTGGACTTTTTCGTCTGGCATCTCTTACTGCTTGCCCCTCTTTCCCTTGCTGCCAAATGTAGGTCCTCTATAATTTTCTGTCGCCAGGCCCCTTCTCTTTCTATAATCTTCTCTTTGGCCATCTCATCCAGAGCCATATAGGTGCAGTTTCCACCTCTCTCCTGAGACCTAGGTTCATATTTACAATTGCCTTCTCCACTAGGATATCTGAAAGTACCTCCAACATGTCCACAGACAAATTCATCACTTTGTCCAGCAGCTCCTCTTGGGTTCCATATTTCCATGTTTTGTCAACCATGCTTTGTCAGTCAGGCACAAAAGATTTGAGTCCCGCTGGACTCATCGTTCTTCCTTGCTTTCCATCTTCTCTGTATCATAGGCCAAGGCTTTTTGACTCTCTTTCTACAATGCCTTTTCCTATTGCTGCCTTTCTAATTTAGCCTCTTATTACCTGTCCCCAGGACTATTTCAGTGGGCTTTAGTCTTGTCTTGCTTCATCTTTCAAAGTCCCTTCACCATCATCAATGCCTTTCACCAAAAAGTTCCAGATGTATTTCCCTAAAGCATCTGCCTGATTGCTTCAATGTCTTGCTCAAGAGTCTCTTGAACATTTCCTTATCCATCAAATTACCTCAAGCTCAAGTTCTTCAAAGCCCTTCAAGTTCTTACGCCAAACCACTTCCCCAACACTCCCTCATATATAGCCTGCTTATTCATATGAACCCAAGTAAGGTTTCAGTATTTATCATTGGAATATATGGATGCATAAACATTTATGTTCACAGGGTTGCTTTTTAAAGCAAAAATCTGGTGTCATATATATTAATCCAATTTCTTCTTTCCCCTAAATTTGATCCCTTCTTGAAGATTTAGGGTTCAATCTATTATAATTCAACAAAAATATTTTGAGCAACTAATACATGTCACCCTGGTAACCGAAGGGAAAGGTGAAGGTTAAACCAAAAGACCAGGCATCTGTGGAAGGTGCAAAATCTTTCTCCTCATCCGTTTGTAATGACTATTGGTGAGAGCCTTGACAGGAAACAAATGGCACACTTAAAAGAGATGATTGAGAAGAGTTTACTAAAAGGACAATTCAAAAAGGTTAAGGGAGTCTAACTAAAAAGGGTAGGGAGGAGCAGTTACTAGAACTTAGTAAGAGTAGTATCTGCAGGACAGGGCACCATCCATAGAGGAACACGGTAACTGCCAAACCACAGCCTGGCAGGCAGAGAGCTGGGGTGCCCAACTTCTCTCTCCACTCACTCTTTGATTTCTGGCTGGTGCCTCCCATTGGTCAAAGGTGACCGAAATCCATGAGCAGGAGAGCCTGGCGAGTGCATCTAAAGAAGAAGGCCTCCTGGGGCACAGAGGAGAGATGGAGAATGGTGAAGAGTGGAGGAAAGATCCTGAACTTTATTTCACTGCTGGCTCCTGAAGATTTGTCTCTCGGGAGGCAGAAAGTTCATCATGGCTAAAGCTCCTGGGCTTTATTAATTTCTGTGTCAATAGGAATTTTTGACTCTGGAGGGCTCAGAGGTGGAACTACTGCAACAAAACACTTTTTTTTTTTTTAACCTCTCTGCTCTGCCTATCTCCATGCCAAGAAGCTCTTTTTTCTTCATTTCTCATCCCTCCGCCATGTTCCTTTCATGTTGCCAGATGATTTCAACAAAATGACTGGGTAGATCAAACTTACAGACCAGCTTAAATAAGACATGTTAATTTTTAAGAATAGTTTGTATTACAGTTTATGTTTTACATTAGATTGTACTGCTTGAGCAGCAAGACATTAATGAGAAAGCTGACTTAATTTTGGAGAAGAGTGATGTCAAAGAGACTAGTATGTTTTCTTCAATAGTAAGTTCAAAACAGAATACCTAGCGACCTTCTTCTGAGACCTCAGCCTGAAGGCCCACAGGAGGAAGGGCTTTGTGGGAGACCCTGATGATGGGCTGTCTCCTTCTCGGCATTTATCTGTACATTTGCCTCCTCTTTTCATTCCTTGTTCCAGACTCACTCTCGACACCCCAGGGTTCCACTGGTTTGACACTGGAGGGGCTGAGAAGCTGGGACTGGGGAAGTGGTGCCGAGAACCATTAAGGTGGTACCTGCCAGTTTGGAAAGATCAGAAAAAGTGAGAAAGAAGGGGAGATCAAAGCTGAGAGGGCAATTCTTCTGTGTCAGGGAGGCCATATAAGTCAGGATGCAGACCTGGGAACCACATGGGGTGAAACTCCTGGATTTCATGGGGGCTGGTGCTTTGCAGCACAATTCCAAGGGCAAAGCAGGGCCCTGAAGGTTGAATAGAGAGTTGTTGAAGAGCATGGGATCTATAGAATCTAAAACAGACCCAAATCAATAGAACTTTCCTTTGAAAACCTATAAATAGTTCCCTGAAATTACTCCTTTGCCTAAGATCTTAGGACACTATTTCCAGTAGCTCTCCTTTATGACATTGCTGGCTTCTCTACTCCCATTTGTATACATGCGGAGCGACGATAAACCCACAGGACAGCTAGAGTTAAGTGTGTGTACCACAGTGAACATGTTTGCTATCTTCTGCATGTGCCAATGTGTATGTAGCAGGGCTGGGTGGGTGTGCTTTAAAGAATCTTAGACTTTAAAGAAATGACCAAATTCTACAATTAACTCCTGTAACTACTTTGGGGTAAATGAACAACGGCCAGTGTTTAGGCAGAACATAGGTAGAACACTCTGAGATTACAGCAGAGGACAGCCTCTAGCTAGGGAGAGGCTGGCCTATCAAATGACCCCTTATCTCACCCCCTCGGGACTCCGCTTTTAGTCGTTTGAGTACCACTATCCCTGGTCCCAGGAACACATTGGTCCTGTCTACTCTCTTGGGCTCAAACATGGACAAAGAAATTAAACCATTTTCCTTGCCTTCCTCACATGACTGAGCCAGTCTATGAAGCTAAACAGGTCTGAGCTTCATGAGTACACTTCTGTAAGATGAGGAATAAATGCTGCACAAATTATATTTCTCTTGTTTACATCCACATTTCTTTCCCATAGATTTTAACAGTTCTGTCTCTTGGCATCTGTGGATTCTCTTTCTGGAGGTCACATGTGCCCCAATCTAGGCAGATTCTGAATATTAAGCCACTAAAAGCAAGTTGTTACAGAGTAGATGGACTTACAAACTTGCCCTACACGGGCACTTTAAAAGGCCCCGTCCAGTTACCCAAATGCATATTAGGAGTGTATAAATCCCATGGGCTCATATTTTACATGTAGCATGTAGGAGATGATTCTTCATCCTCCTACTGAGTCCAGACACACAACTGTATTTCTCAACGCTGAAAGACTGGTCCCCCAATCTTTTGGAATTCACCTTTTCATTGCCCGATGAACCTTTGGATGGCTTACTCTTGGCACTGACCACTGGGTAGGACATTGGCACTTGTGTTTTGGCCACATGAATACAACAAAAGTATCTGTCTTGGTTCCGTGGGACTTCCTAGTATGGTTCACTTCCTCCCCATCCTTCTCACCCAGTGATGGGATCTGGCAGTTTGCCCCCTGCTTCATGCCTCCTACAGTTACTGAAAGAATGAGAGGCATTAGGATGGTTCCCCAAACCACCTGACGTTGAATGGCATGAATTTACTGATGTGATGCTGAAAACCAGACTCACTGGAAAAGACAGAAGGACGAACTCATTGTAAAACCTGGTACCGTACCATATTTCAGCAATGAGACTTGAACAAAGCCAGAGTTTTAATAGACTTTTGTCTTCTTGTGCCCCAAACCCAGCACAACTCCCCAACTTTGCTCCATGAATAAGAACAAATGTGGAAACGACTTACTGTAAACTGGATTTGGCAGCCACCCATGATGTAGTCCAAGAAAGAATGCATCTTGTGGATCTGCATAGGAGGTAGAGAAGAAGCTGTTTTAGTGATAGCAGGGGCAATATTGCCTTGATGTGTGAGAGCAGAGGAAGTGGCTGGGGGTTTAGGCTCTGCATTGGTTGGTCTGCATATCAAAGGCAGGCTCACCGCCCACTTGACTGCTGTCTCTAGGAATTACTAACACTTGGAGGGGTAGCCCCTTTCCAGGTCTGCAAGGCCACAAGATGTTAAAATATCATAATATATATATATATATATATATATATATATATATATAAAAGCCATTATTAAATCAATGGCCCCAGATGGTCAGTCATAATACATCATCCTCTGGTCCCAGTGATTGGTTCAAGGGTGGGCGTGTTACCCACACCAGACCAATCAGTCTTTTCCTTTACTCTATTGCTATGTGTAAGGATGTGCTCCTAGCAGCCATACAGAGAGAAACTATATGGCACTTGAGTCCTATATGGTGTCCTCCCAATCTGGGAGAAGGAACCTGACATATACAGAGAGAAACTATATGGCACTTGAGTCCTATATGGTGAAGTAAGAAAGACATAGATTAAAAATCTCAGCTCTTAAACTTATCACTTGTGTATGATCTCATTTAAAAGTTGAAATCTCAGGGTTGTGATAAGAATAAACAGAATTTATTATAGTAATTCTCCCACAGTAATTACTCAACCAGTGGCAGACTTATTCTCAGATGCAATTTAAGGTGTTTAATTATTAGTACATGGAATTTTCTGTGAGTTAGAGCCCTCTGGGAGGAATTTCTAGGCCCTTCAATCTTCCCCCCATTGTCTTCTCTTCATGGTACTCTTTGAGCATAGGTGAGGTGCCACATATAAAGCAACAAACACTGTGATAGGCTCATAGTAGGTGCTTTAGAAATGTTGGTTGTCCCCTTGGGAGATCTCCCTCTGATGCTTCCCTGGGCAGAGAAGAGCCTGACTTAATGACTCTTCTATTTTTGAGGACAGGACTATCCTTGTGGAGGGGATGGTAGCACTGGTCTACCACAATTCCAAGACATGCTTACATTTCTCACTATATGTCCGTTAATACATTGTCTTTCTGATGTTTATTTTTAAAAAGATCACATCATCTCAACACTCTCTCCCTCTGACCTCACAACCTGAACTCTCCCTCCCAAACAGCCCTAGCTTCATACTCCTGGGAGAGAGAGGCTATGTACATACCTTGCATTGATTCAAAATCACAATGCCTGAATTCTTATAATTCTTCTTCTTGGCTTTGTACTTGGGGTTGATACACTCCCATTGCACCTGTAACAAGAAGCATCACAGCATGACTGCCTGCTCAGGAAGAAGCGGAGTCATTCAATGAGGTCAAGCCCCCACATGCTGCTGCAGATGGACCTGAGGGCTGACAAATGGTCTCTAGGTGATAACCCTTTCATCTAGAAGGACAGTAAGGAAGAGTGGTTGAGAGTAAGACTCTGATACTAGACTACCTGGTTTCAATCCCAGCCCTCCCGTTCCCAGCTGTATGATCTTTGGCACGTTGACCCTTGAACAATGTGGAGGTTGTTCAAAAATCCTCATACAGCTTTTGACTCCCCCAAAACATAACTGAGGGGGACTGGGTCCATTAACCCCATGATACCAAAATCCGTGGATGCTCCAGTCCTCCATATAAACTGGTGTAGATCAATGGACAGGTAACCCCCATATAACATGGCACTTCTATAACACGGTTTTGCTCTAACACGGTTCAAGAATTGGGGAAAACCCTTGTACCATATGGCATCCTAGAACATGCTTTCACTCTAACATGGTTTGAGAATTAGAGAAATCGCCGAACAACCCGGAATGTAATCAAAGCTTAGTAGTGATGATGCAGAGAACATTATTTTCGTTATACTTTTGGTGAAAATTGCTTTAAATAAAGATATTTCTCTTAATTATAAAAATATAATAGTATGGTTTTTTTTTTTTAATTTTTGGAACCTGCCCCCCTTTTTCGGTACTAGTTCTTTTTTTTCCGTATAACACAGCATTTTTTAGGAATCTAACAACCGTGTTATAGGGGGATACCTGTATACAGTCCCCCCCACTCCCACCCAGTGGTGAACTCCCAACTGTAGATCAGAAACAGTACAGGTATCTATTGAAAAAAATCTGCATATAAGTGGACCTGCGCAGTTCAAACCCATGTTGTTCGAGGGGCAACTGTGCTTGATTCTTCGATTCTTTGATGCCTTGGATATATCCTCTGTAAAGGGCGCCCGTAACTATTTGTCTCATAGGATTACTGTGTGGATTGAATGCTTAATTTACGTAATACATTTGACAGTGCTTGGCACTTATAAATGTTTACTATTAATAGGGTCAAATCAAGCACCAGAGGGGAGGAGAGATCCGCAGACACACAGTTGAATAACCCAATTGCTGAGTCTCAGTGCCTGGGAATTGACTTACAAGGTAGGGAAACTGAGGAACATTGCATGCTGGCTACAGGAAGTTGTTAGAGACAATGAGCTTACAGAGAACTTCACTGAGTGCTAAAATAACAGGCTGATGTATGTCACCAAGTAGCACAATAGATCTCGAAAAGGGACATCTTTGAAAGGTAGGATCAGAGCTGCAGGAGTGGCTGGGAACTGAGAGCTAATGGGCCATCCATGGGACTGGATCTCAACCTTTCCAGCCTACGGAAGACCTCATGGCACGAAGTCAACTGCAAGTCAAACATCCACGAGTCATTGAATACTCCTGCCCATCATCCTATGGGAGCTAGAACCTTGGATTTTCACTCAGGAGACAAATTTTCACTCTCTAAAAATTAGAAGTATCTGAAAACGAAGCAGTTTCTGAGGCAGAGGTGAGTAGGGTAGACTGAGACAGCCTCAGCCCCCAGTGGCCCCTACTGATAGGTCCCTCTCAGTGTCCCTGAATCTGTGTCGTTTCCTCCCACAATGACTCTGAGCTTAGTCAGATAACTTGTTTTCACCAGGGGGCATTAGCAAAAGTGATACGAGCAGAGGACTGAAAAGTGCCTGTGCACTGGGGCTTGCATTACTCTTGCTGCTGGGATGTTTTCGCCATCATGTAAGAATGCTTCAACTGGTCTCCTGGAGAATAAAAGAGCACGTGGGAAAATGTCCTGGCTACCCCAACTGCTGAGGCATGAATGCATGAGTGAATTCAGTTAACACCATGTGTATTGGAGAGAAGCTATTCCAACTGAACTCAGCCTAAATTGCCTACCCAGAGAATCATGAGTAAATAATGATTGTTTTCAGTAAGGAAGTTTAGGGGTAATTTGTTACTCAGCAGCACATAAGTGATATAGCAGTTTCTCCTGCCTGGGGAAGTTCCAGTAGGGAGTGAACCATCACACACGGGTTTGGAAGAGAGGAACCCTGTACTGGTTAAGGGGCCTCTAGGACTTTTTCCATCAAAAAAGAGAAGACTAGAAGGACAGAAGAAAGGAAGGCGGGGGAGGGAGGGAGGAAAGAGTCAAAACTGAATCTGAAATCAGCAAATCCTCAGCTCTATTTTTTTAAAGGCCTAATCTTTCCACAATCATGATGTGCTTGATGTGGAGAATTCCAGTCTGTCCCAAAGCAGATTTAGTATTTTCAGACAAAGCATCCCAAGTCCCACCCAAAACCATCAAAACTGAAATTGCCTTTCCCCCAATGCTTCCTCTAATGTTACAGTATAAACAAGTAGCTTAAGGATTTACCTAACAACTGATAAGAAAAGATTCTAAAATTAGATCTGCTGATTCTTTTGTCATTTTCAATAATTTTTAAACTCAATTTCTCAATCGAACAAGACATAACAGATGAAACTTCGAATGACTTAGAGTCTACGTCCTATTAATAATTAAAATGATCATCCATGAAAAGTCTACCTGGTTCCATCACAGGTTAAGATGGACCAGTAGTGGAGGATGGGTTGGCTCAGCCAGACAAGGGCTCCAAGGAAGCAGAATAAAAACCTGCAGGTACTTGGGGCTTTCATGCCTTTTGGGAGCCCTTTCACCCCCTTTTGGGAGTCAAGGGGGTGGTGATGAGCCAGGTCTAAATATTCTGCATCTATCTTGGCATGAAGTTGTTATGTAACTATGGGCTATGTATTTTACATCCACAATCCCATTTAACTCTCCCCACAACCTCCTTTTATAGATGGAAAACGAGGCTCAGGGAGCACAGGTGGTAACTGGTGGATCTGGGATTCACACCACACCAGTCTCGCTCCAGAGCCTGACCTATTAACCACACGCTTCCTGCTTCCCCCAGGAGGGTCTTGGAGGGGCTCTCCTATTTGTTCTTGAAAGTTTCCCTTTCGGCCACCTCAAACTAAACATGTTCATAAAGGCCATCCAGGAATTCATCAGAGTTAATCAAGGATTTACCCTGTTCCTGCAGAACCATGACTCTCACCGGGAGGAGCTTGAAAGTTAATGTCTCCTCTTTTTCTCTCTACGTACTGAGTTTCCTCAAGGTTCAAGCCTCCTCCATCTTCTCTTCTATCCTCTATCTCTAAACGTACTCCTTCATTCTCTTGACTTTAAATACCGTCTCTTTGTTTATGGCTCCAAAAGTACATCTCCAGATGTGCGTCTCCTGTGAGCACCAGTTCCCCAAACTCAATTCTCGCACCATCCTCACAGACTGGACCTTCCTAAAATAAGACTTTCTCAGTCAGGAAAAGGCACCAACATTTATTCACTTATCCCTGAGTCTTTCTTTTCCTGCTTCCCTTTGCCCCTCATATCTAACCCCTTAACAAATCTTGTAGCTCCTTATCTCCAAAACATACTTTATATCTCTCCACTTCTCTCCAACACTATTATCACGTTTTTAGTCCTCCTTCTTGCCTGTAGTATTGGCCTCCTGACAGATCCCCCTGCTCCATTCTCTTGTCTCTCTATAATGAAGCATCTACACAGTAGCCCAAGGACTCTTTTACAAAATTAAAACCAATCATGTCGTTCTCTAGTCTAGACTCCTCTGCAGCACTGTCCAGTAGAAATTCCTGCAATGGTGGAAATAGTCTGCATCTGCACCAAACTATATTGAAGCTAGCAGCCACACGGGGCTATTGAGTACTCGAAATGTGGCTAGTGTGACTGAGGAATTGAAATTTTAGTTTGATTTAATTAATTAACATGTAAATTTACATAGTCACATGTGGGTAGTGGCTATTTTATCGAAGAGCACAGTTTTAGAAGAAAATCCCAAACTCCTTTCTCTGATCTAGCAGAATCTACTTTTGCTGGCCTCTGCCTGTGTCTTAACCACATCTCAGACATGGTTCCCTTACCCTCTCTGCTCCAGAAACACCGGGCTCCTTCCAGATCCTTAACCATACCAAGCTCCTTCCCAGCTCGATGCTTTGCAATGCTATTGCCTCTGCCTGACATGCTTTTCCCTTGCTTGTTACAGGGTTGACATCTTTTCATCTTTAAGGGCCTTCAACTTAAATGTCACCTTTTCAGATTATCTCTCCTATACCACACCTTTATAACTAAACTGGTTCCGTTTTTTATATCTTTTGTCACAAGTTGTAATTGCATTTTTATTTTTTGTTTACTTGATTTGTGTTTATATTTTACTGTGCTGCATCATGCCTGACATTTAGTAGGTGCTCCTTAATAATTATTAGTTGAATCAATAAATAAGGGAACAATTCCCACAGAGCGAATGTGGCAAAACAGGGGCTTGGTAGTTGAACTGAAATCTTTCTAGTATCTCAGTGATACAGAACAATACAGTAGCATATGGTCAATTTCCTCAGTGAGACACAAATTTATTTCCATTTCTTTAAATGCCTCATGCTTCGTTGTTCTTCAATTGTGATATATGTTATAATGTTACTTTTAATACCCTTTTAAGAGCCTCGAATGTTTTTCCTATTTATTGATTTGGTTATTTTTATTTGTAGAGGAGAACAAGGCAAAACTTTGTAAAACTCTTTAGAGCTCTAGCATGTGGTAATCAATAACTGTCATTGATTTATTAGGTCAACAGGGCCTGGTCCAGTACATTCAATGGAGGAACTTCTCTGGCTATATTCCTTTTTATCCTGAGAATGACTTTACTGATAATTTAGTGTTGGTTTTAATTGTGGCCCTGAAACTCTGCGTCTGTTCATGGGTGAAGGTCTCTGTGCATTAGACAAGGTTCCTGCAATGCATAGTAGACAATAGAGCACATATAGCAGGTTTTGTGGGAACTATGCAGAAAGCTGCCCTTGAGTTTCTAGACCAAAGGTATGGAAATGGTCTGATTCAGATGAAGCTTCTAATTCTAAAACATGATAGTTTATTTCTATATAGTCTGGTTATATCTTGACCTTATATCTTAAAAAAATGAGACTTGAAAAATGAGTTGGGACATCTTCTCTAAACCACATTTCTGGCCAGGCCAGGCACAGGGTCTTATCTCTAAGGAAAAAGACCTTTCACAAAGCCACTGAAAGCTCTGCTGTCACTCCTTGCTGCTCCATGGGGACAGCGGGCCCCAGAGTAAGAATGGCAGGTATCTTGGTTTGGGTTTCCCAAGAAACAGATACTGAGGCAAGGATTTAAGTGCAAGTGCCTCATCTGGGAGGTAATATCAGGAAACACCAATAGAGTGGGGAATTGAGACAGGGGAGGCAGCCAAAAAGGGGTACATTATCAAGTCAGTTCGCGTGGCTTACCCCTGCTGGGGAACTGCACAGAACACATCTCAGAGTTTTGCTACCTTTATACCCCAACTCCCATTTAGTGATTTGTTGAGAGAGCTGCTCCCTGATTAGTGTTACATCTGCCCCCATACTTCCAACCTGCTGTGGGCATGGGCAGAGCAGGCTCCCGCAGCTACAGAAAGCCCTTGGGCAAAGAGATTTAGGCTCTGCAGGTGGAAGTTGGGCAGATGAACACCGAACAGGTAAGAGCTGAAGTTACATGGTTAGAATGCAGATGACAGCAACTGCCTAACAGATTGATATACAGGTATGTATCAAGGTATGTGTGTCTGAGGGAAACACAGAGGAGGCTTGGCTTTCTGGGTGATGCAATGAAATCCCTGTGCACTTCTGTGGTTATGTGGTCGTGTCTGGGGACATATCTTGAGATCAAAAGTGAAATGGTAGAACTAGATAAAGTTCTGGTGCCCATAATAAAAATTTGGAGGAATCAAATCATCTCTCCAAAGCATTAAATATGTAAGTAACGTCACCACATCATCGAAATGTAGAGCTGGAAAGAATACCACTACTAGCAGCAGATATTTTGGAAATGCTAGGTATGTGGTAGGCACTTTGATAAATGTATATCATGGATCATTTCATTTAATCTTCACAAAATTCTATGAAATTGGTAATTATCACCATTTGTTTTTTGAGGTAAGAAAACTGAGGCACAGAGAGATTATGCCACTTGTCCAAGGCTACATAGCTAAAGGAAATTAGAAAACGTCCCATCTAACCTCTCCATTTTACTGATGGAGAAACTGCACCACACTGGGGCAGAGGTCAAGGTCACACCAATTGCTTTGGGTTGGGCTAGTACTAGAAGCTAGGTACTCACATCCTACCATGCTCCCTTCTCAGCGCACTTAATCATATATTGACATCTTGCCTCTAGCTGTTCAGGCATAGCTGGATGCATCATGAGAAAAGTGTCTGGGGGAAAAACCATGAGCTGTTTACCACATACCTGCTTCCCTTCCATGGCCCCTCTCATCTCCTTAAATGTCGAGGTGAATTCTCCAATGAAGTCATGTTTGCCGTTGGAATCCCAGTCCCATACTATGCACTGCAAGAGAAAATAAGATTTTTTTTTCTTTTTAATTAAAAATGCATCCACAGTAGCTGAAGGCAGTGTGAACTTTATGAGAAAGAGCTGATGAAACATGCTTGGTCTGGAACAAAGGCCAGGCAGACTAGGATTGCAGCATGTGGAGATAATATTCCTTTCGTTTCCACAGCCTTTACTTGGCCTTTTTGCCATCATCTCCAAGGAACCTGTGATGCAGCCGTGACTAATGATTTGCACATTTTTCAGGTAAGGCCAGTAAGAACAAAAGGGAGGTGAGTGACTTGCCAAAGGGGCCATCTAGTGAATGAAAACCTGGAATTTAAAGGCAGGTGTCCCAACTCCAATTCCAGTGCTTTTCCCCCCATAGTAGACAGCCTCCCTGGTTTACAGCTAGAATCAGATGCCTGAGATCCTGTCTGCAGCTTCTACAATGACAACTTATATTTAATGATTTGAATGGGATCATATTAATCGCATTTTCTTTTTCTATTTTTTTCTGAAGGCAAAAGAGTGATGTTAACAGAAATGAGCAAGGAGGAAAAAAGGGAGATCTTTAACTGGACCCACATTTAAAATGGGTGGATATTTCCAGTGTGACAGGTAAGTTACACTGGTAAATATCAGGCATCCATAACACATGTTTGGTCTAACAAGAGGGTTCCCTCTAACAATGGTAAGGCTAAATTCTGGGCTCCCGGGCAGCACTTTGCAGAGTGACTCAGATTAAATCAGCAGCCATCCGTCTGCTTGGTCATATGTCCGTAGGTGAAGAGGACGCTCCTCACTGTTTTCCAGAGTGAAGACCGAACTAGGGTCTCAAGTACCTTAGATACCACTTTTACATCTTTAACCAGTGATTTGCAGCAAGGAAGTCCCAGACCTCAAATAAGATCAAGGCAGCAAAGGGGACCTTTTATTCAGATGTTTTTCGCTGGGATATTGGGACTCTAAGAGGCAGCCTGGTCCTCCCTCAGGATGCACGTCCCATTGGACAGTCCTGCTTGGAAAACCCGACCTGTAAATCTTTTCTCGGATCCTGGGTGATGCCCCACAGACCTAAAGTTAAACATGTCCAAAATGAAACAGAATTCCCCCCTACATCTATTCCTACTCATTTATTTTCTATCCCAGTGAATTGTACCAACACTCACCCGGTTTCTACAGAGAAAAAACTGGGCATCATTCCTGGTATGCTTCTCTCCCTTCACTCCCCCACACCAACGCCTGTCCATTCCATTTTCTAAATATGGCTTAACTCCAGCACGTCTCTCCATTCCCTCTGCTCCTTCTCACCTGCTTCACTATGACAGACTCCTCGCTGGCCTCCATGCCTACCTTGTACTCTCCCACCACCCGTAACCCATAACTCATGCTCATTTCCTACTTAAAATCAAAATGTATAAAGGCTAATGGGTCTTCCAAGGTCACCCATGATCTTACTCCCTAAATGTTCCCAAATTTACCCTTTATAATCCATGCTTACTGTATTTTAAAGTTTTTCTAATATGAGGTTGGTTTGAATCAAAAGCATTTGCAAAGATTTCTTTCTTTCTTTGAGGCATCTTAAAGAAAAAGTAATTTCTCAGCTCTTGCTCTCTTTAAATGTGGAGTCTTTGGTGGAGACTTGTGCTCCCAAAAATGTATTAATAAGCCCTTTAGTTATGGAACAGAATGGATTAGAATAAATCAGAATGCAAGAGGTTAAGACAAGGGAGGTAAATGGCTCTGCTGAAAGCAATGGTGAAGTTGAACTTTCCCTTTGTAATGAGAGACACAGAGGTGGGGTTTAGGGATGAAGGTTGAGAAGAAATCAGGGCAGGATTCATTAGAGCGCTGAAGACGGTCCTCGCATCGCAGTGAGAGGAGGTGAGAGACAGGTAAGAAACTAGAAACTGTGACATCTAATGTTCAAGGCCAAGTTATTTACGTATTTCTGTCCTCTAGGCCCATTTACTTCCCCTCTGCCATTATCCCTGAGACTCCAAGAAATCTGTTGTTAGTAACAACATTATGCCGGCGGTGACTTGGAGAATAAAGGAGAGGGGCTGTGTCCATGTTTTGGGACAAGCAGACCAGAAAGAAGTAGAATGATTGAGAACTGGGTGGGAGTAGGACTGTGAAGGAAAAGCTTAACACATAAATCTTAGGAGCAGAACTTCACAGACATACTGGGGATGGGTGGTCGACTTCTACAATTACGTGAATTAGAATTCAAGATATCTTATTTAGATTTTAAGAGAAAGTTTGACCCCAGAAAGTTGGAGACTAATAATTAGAAGTCAGTTAAAATCATTACTCAATTTACACTAACTTTTTGGCTATTATATGTTTATGAAATTGATAGATGCTAAAAGCAAACTACCAATAGTAGCTGTTCTGTCAACCAGAGTCCCTAAATGAGGGTAATGCACAATAGAGTCCCCAGATGACCCATGAAGGACATATGTGTGCAAAAGAAATAAACTGCTGCAGTTTTCAGCCACTGAGATAGCATAACCTAGTCTAAAAACCATTTAAGTACTTAAAAAGGCTGTCATAGGAAAAGATATTTCAATTTACTTTGAGTCTAGAAGGGGGGAAAATAGAATTTCAAGAAGTTATAAGGAAGTAACAAAGAAAGCATTTACCAATAGTTATACCTGTCCAAAAACAAAAGAGTCTGTTTGTGAAAGACTGTTTTATTGCTGGAAATGTTCAAACAGAAACTGCAGGACTACCTGAAAGAAAACGTAGTACAGAAAGTCAAAAAGAGAATGTTAAAGAGGATTTGGTAGGATGTTCGTTGAACTTTTTTCTACCTTGGAGATGCTAAGACTAGTTGTAGTTGCACATGTTGCAAAATAAAGTCAATGAAAAGCTTAGTTCATTCTGGCTGAAATGCCAAGCAATGCAATGTAGCTTTGGTAGGAGTGATGAGAACCTTTTAATTCAAGGGAGGATGAAGTTCTACCTCATGTATTCCAATGGATACTGGAAGCAATCAATGATTCAGTCGTTTGGAAAAAGCACTCAGGATGTGCGTTGTGGACTTCACATTGTAGAACACTGTCAATTGATCAGCAGTTACTTACAATCAGGTGTTTTTCTCTCTGCTTGCCAGTCCCTCCTTACTGATCCTGACACTCACACATTTATTACCTGGAGCAAGAAACAGAAGAAAGCTTGCTGGGCCTGAACATGGAAAGAGAAAGTAGGATCCCTGGGACCCTACTTAAAGGCTCATAACTTTACCTGGTGGTAATACAGCCATAGATGCCTGAGTCTGACACTTGGATACTCACTCTTCTACCTTTGGAGAGGAGCAAATAACAAGGCAAAGGGGGCAGAAGCACATCAAATAAAGGAAGTGGAAGCAGCCTTTTTTTAACACTCCCTTGCATTGGGAAAGAAAGTCAGCGTCCCCTCCATTAGGGTAAGGGGTGTAACTCTTCCTGTCTCCCTAGCTACAGTTAAATATAGAAAAGCAAGAGGGGATGTACATGTTACTGTGGTTTGTCACAAAATCTGAAGCAAAACTACTTACACTGCTTCTTTGTCCTCTCCTATATTTCCCATCATGCTTTAGTTACCGTCCCTCCTTTCACCCGCCAACCACAACATTCAAAATGTTTGGAATGTGCTCTCTCTCTGTAGCAGAAAGAGAGTGACCGCTGAACTTCCCCAAGCTGGTGGATGAGTCAGGCTTGACAGGGCTCCAGTCATAGCGTCCCAGGGGCAGGCACCGCCGCTTTCACTGGCCCTGTTCTTCAGTCAGCTGGCATTTCTCATCATGGCAGTTGCAGAATTCTGTTTTAACCTTTCTCAGCAGGAATCCCAAAGGAAGGAAGACACAGCAAGGCAGCAAAATAAAAACACTGTCTTTCCCTCTCTCCCTGCCATGAAGCTGGCTTGTGACAGCTCTGATACGGCTGACAGAGGAACACATTCTGGTGAAAAGTAAACAGATCAACTGCCCTGCAGAAAAACTGAGACAGAGGCAGGGTTCTTGGTGTGAATCAACAAGGACGCCTTGACAGATCTGTGAGAGATCAGAAGCTCAGAACCATCTATAAGCTAGAAAACCTTCCCGAGCTCTTACAGCTTACAGTGGAGTTGAGGTTTACAACCCTGTCATGCCTGAGCTCCACAAGCGGTCTAGTCACCTCCCTCCTTTTACTGAGAAGGAAATTGACGGCAGAGAACTGAAGTGACTTCTGCAAGTCCACCCAGTACAGGGCTGGGACTAAAATCCAGGTTTCCTGCCTCCTTGATTTCACCACTACCACACCAACAGCAAATTATAATAGGTAAAACGTACATAGTGCGCACTACGTACTGGATGTACTGTTCTGAGCACTTCATACATAAAAATTCACCTTATCCCTAGGACAATGTATCAGTATGCTCATTACACAGATGAGGAAGCCGGGGCACAGAGAGCTGCAGTAAGTTTCCCCAAACCACACAGCTAACACGAGGTATCTTTGAACTGGAAGAACCTAAGCTTCATAGTTTGTCTTAACTGACCATCTTTTATGAAGCCAGGCCAATTGTGTTTATGGCCTTTTTATCCTTTACGATAACTCTGAAATGACAATGTATTAATACTATTAACAGGTAATTGCCATTTGCAGGTGTAATTCACAGGCTTAGAGAGGTTAAGTCACTTGACTGGACACTTAGAAAATGACAAAGATGGATCTGAATCCAGGTGTCTGGTGCCCTAGCTGATATGTTTTCTGTTATGTCACCCTATCTTTTAAGCAGGAATTCAGAATCAAGGTCTCCTTAGTCTGTTCTGTGGAAAAGCCTCATTCTTTGATTGCAACTACCAACTATTGGGATCCCTCAAAGCTCACCAAATAACATAGAGAAGGTGCTCACTGTTCCCATTGAACAGAATGCAAAAGCAGCAGCATGCAAAAGAGAATGCAAAAACACCCTGGGGTTCTCAGCTTTGTCTGTAAAATGCATGGATAGGTGTATATGGAGAGGTCCAGTTACTCCAGTTTTATATTTGCATTGAACCCCTTAGAAGAAAGGTGTGTTCAACTGCTGTGCCAACTTACTGTTTACTAGCTTTTTTGATGAGTCACCTCAGCTATGTTACAGTCCCCAGTTATTTAATCAAACACTTGTCTAGGTGTTGCAGTGAAAGCATTTTGTAGACGTGATTAATCAGTCCATAATCAGTTGACTTTAAAGATTTTGTGATGGGAGGATGGGTGGGGGAGGGAATTCGATAGTTGTTTGATGGCTATAAAGTTTCAGTCATGCTAGAAGCATAAGTTCTAGAGATCTGCTGTACAACAGGGTACCGACAGTTAACAAAATGGTATTGTGCGATTCAAAACGTATGGAGAGGGTAGATCTCATGTTAAGTGTTTGAAACACAAAATAAAAACAAAAGGAAACAAGAAAACGTTGGGATATCTTAGATATGTCTATTACCTTGCTTATGGTGATGTCCAAACTCATTCAATTATATGGATTATATATGCACAGTTCTTCATATATCAATTAGATCTCAATGAAGTTGTTAAAAAATAAAGGAAAATTTCCTCGATAATCTAGGTGGGTCTGATACAATCAGATGAAAAGCCTTAAGGGCAGAACTGAGGCTTCCCTGAGGAAGAAGAAATGTTGCCCTCGGACTGTGACGTTAGCTTATGCCTAAGAGTTCCAGCCTGCCCTCCCTGATGGCCTGTTCTAGGGATTTCAGACTTGTCCAGCCAGCCCCTCACACTGTGTAAGCCAATTTCTTGCAGTAAATCTTTTCTCCCACTGGTTCTGTTTCTCTGGTTGACTCTGAGTGATAACATCTTTCCTTACCTCCCTTGGCATTTATGTGTGCACATGAAAAGGAGAGTTTTCAGTGACAACTGGTCTTCTCACACTCATATGCCAATATTGACTGAATGCTTACTTTGTCCCAGGCGTTAGGCTAAGCACTTGAGGTGCTCTGATTTATTCAGTCACAGTAGCCCTGTCAGTGGGACGCCCTTATTATCTCCACTTTAGAGAGGAGGAAACTGAGAAAAAAGAGAGGTTAATTATTACTGCTGGTATAGAGTATTTAGGATGTTTAGAGTATGACTCATTTAGACATCTGAGTTCTCAGAACCTGAATCTGTTTCAGTTCCTGGAGGGCCCGGGTGAGCTGTCCAAATTGTGATCGTAAAACTACGCAGCTGTCGCTGATCGCTGAAGAATTCTCATAGTTAAAAGAAATCTGTTCTTCTCCCCTTGCCTTTTTCGATTCTTATTTATTTATTTTTAACATCGTAACTTGTCTTTTCTCCAGGTGAAGTAGAATTCACTGTCAAATTTCTTCTGGCTCCTTAGTCACGCCACCCACTAAAGCTTCCACTGCAATCTGTTTACCTCTGCTTTGACGTATCCCCAACTTTAAGACGTGATCACCATTGGTTTATATCCACTGCTTGAAGGAAACTTTGGAGCACTGAGATTTTTATCAGGGCTTAGCAAAGTTCCTGGGCAAAAATAAGAACTCAAATAATTATCAGATGACTGAATGAAGAGGTCTGCCTGAGTCAATGGCATTTCTCTGGGTGTTTGGTCCTGTCCCCACACTTCAAAGGGAAGGGAAGTTACTGCAATCATCTGGCTAATTTTTACTACAGAAGATAACCAAACTGGATAAGATGCTGTGGTAGCTGTAGCCATGGGTGTAAGCACAGGATTGTAGAAATGGATTATGGATACAGTTTAATGATTATAGATGCAGGTACCCAGGGCTGGGCCGCAGGAGACCTGTGTTCTAGTACAAGCTCTGCCGATAGTGCTGTGAGACCTTGAGAAGGCGTCTCAACTTCTCTGTGCCTCAGTTTCCTTCTCTATAAAATGGGTGTCTGGGAAATGAGAACTAAAGTGAATGCCGCCTGAGGTCCCTTCCAGATCCAGAATTCCCTAGTTACATGACATTGCATCTTCATTCCTTTTTCAATGTTTTCTCCCCAAAGTCTAAGATTATCATCTTAAAGCAATGAAATTCTTAATTAACTATCAACAACTGATTAATGTAACATGACTCCCTTTGTTTTCTTTTGTTAAGTATCTTTCTACCCTTCCGACAACTAGGTCAATAGTTCATTGTCTCATGACGATCCTCTCAAGCTCTCCATGAGATGGACAGTCCATTTTCACAGATGATAATCCTAAAATACAATAAAGCAAGTGACGGTGGCTTATTCCCAAGCACAGAGCTAATAAGAGTTGAATTAGGCTGTGAATCTGGCTTTATTTCTTCACAGCCAGGGCCATTTTCATTATATCATATAGCTTCCCAACATACTTCTGCCAGATGTCTTTCTAATAGCAGGCATTTTTCTTTTTCTTTCTTTTCTTTTTTTAAAATACCAACCAATTCGTGGATGTCTGACCTCTCCCAGGAAAGAATATACTTATATACATTTTTAATGTTCTTTTTGATAACAAGCACTGTTTAAAACTGCCCAGAATGATTAATCCAGGAGTGGCCTTACCAGGCTCATTTTAAGGTGGAATTTTAAATTGAGACCATTAAAATTAAATGCTAATAGAGTCAGTAATGTAAGAACCAAACTGTTCTCATATCACTCACTCTAGACCGGTCTTCTAACAGCAGTTTTTGGGAAATCAGGCAATATTCTATCATTTTAAGGAGATTTTAGGCAAATACATACAATCATATTTCAAGAAAGCTATGATTAGGGATTTGTGAGAATTTCATCCATAATTTAGAATTTGGGATGAGTTCTTTCCTGTAAAAATTCAATGACAACCCTTAACACAAAATGTAGTGGTTTACACAGGACTATAAACATCTTTGAAATGAATATCAAATATATATTTGCTTATTAGGTAGTTGTGAATCGGGCAAAGGCAGACCTTGACTGAGTGTGTCCATGAGAAGTGGGTCCAAGCCCCTTTCATTATTTTCTCCTGACTTTATTGTGATTTCTCACTGCAGACCCAGCAATAACGTTCTGATGTCAACCCAGCTGCTAGGATGGGAATTAAAAGTAGCTCTTTCATTTGTAACATGAACACTCTGATTTGATTTGGACTTCTGAGCTTGACAGGATGCCACATGGAGTGAAGACAGAAATCTTCATAGTAGAACAGAGAATGAGGCTTGATGCGTGACAGGGGCATATGCTAGATTTAATGGAGGGCAGAGTTTCTCAAATAAACGTCATGCAGGTACAGCTCCAGAAGTGGCAGGCAGGGCTGGGGCCTCAGCCACACCCATTTCTGGGGAGTCATCTTTGCTGGACTGGTGGGCAGGACTAGTGGAAATCTGTCTGTATGAGAGCCAGAGTATCTTCTGAGGGACTCAAGCTAAGGTGAGGATAGAGTAGGCCAATAAAATGGGTCTAGGAACAAGAACTGGATTTTAGAGGAGGGGGCAAGGCTGAGAAGAGTCTGGTGACAACCACTCAGGGTTTTCCACAGGCCTTGTTCCCCAGGTTCATGTCTAAGTTATGGGGCTGGGGTTGTAAGTAAAAAGGCAGCTATTTCATAAAACAACAGGGTCTTATGTATGTCAAGAGAACAGAGTGGGTGGTTTTGATGTGCTTAGAGCCTCAGCGTGTAGATTTGGGTATCCCGGGGGGTACAGTGGGATTCCATGCAGTGGGGGTGCTGCCTGGGGACTGAGGGCGGAGGGAGGGCGGGGGCGGCAGCAGCAGGAATGTCTGGCAGCCTCAGAGGGCACAGCATGGACATTCACACACTAAGGCATCCATGCTTCTGGGCAACTGCAAACGGAGAAACAGGGGCTGAAATCTTTGGGATCCACGGGTGAGGACTCCTCTTGGCTTAGGGGTTAATGCTTCATGTGAACTTCTGATACAGGGAAGGTGGAGAAGGACCCTCAGCTGACTTCAGGGGTAGCAGAAGCAGGAGACGATGGACAAGAGGAGGTGGGGGCATGGCCCATGTCCTGAGGTAGCTGAAACAGCTTGGGGGTGAGCATGGGCAAGAAACCACTTGAAATTTTCAAAGAAATAATTGAAGGGTGAACTTTGAAGGGAAGGAGGAGGTCCTGCCTTAGCTGATGGAGCAGGACCAGGTAAAATGTAGGTTCTACCACCAGTCTTCATTTTAAAACCTGTACTAAATATTGGGTGTGCCAACGCATGTTTTAATTGCAGGTGCTGGCCCCACCACCTTTGTCCCTGCCTGGCTTGCCTGCACTCGCTGACCTCCATCTGAAGAGGAAGCATGGAGCTCCTGGGACAGGAAGCCCACACGAAGTCGTCGGGGGGTGGGGGGTGCTCTGTGCTCATCTTGGGGTTGTGCCACCTTCTTTATCAGCACCATGTGTCCACACCGATGCAGCTTCCTCTAATTCTGACACTCAGACCAGGGGCTTCGTGGGAGGGGCATCTCAAAGCATGAGCCCCCCTTGCAGACTCAGGTCAGCTCCGTTTACCTCAGTCTGCTCCTTCTGTCTTGCTCTCTGGTTCCAGACTTTCTTGCTGTTGACTTTGCTGCTTTTTCTTCTCAATCTGCTCTCAATTTACACTTTGCATTTGTCTCACTACACTTCCACTAATGGGCCAAAACTTCCTTTTCCAAAATTGGAGAGTTGGTGAAAGATGCCAGTACTGCCAGAACAGGAAACACCTTGACCTTGGGGGAAATTTGCTAATGGCCTGAGAAGGGTGGAAACGACAGCACTCTTAAAGTCATTCAGAATTTGATTCACACCTCCTCCCTTTCACTGGACAGCTGTGTAATCCTGTGCAAATCACTCTGCCTTTTTCACCCAGTTTATTCATCGCTAACGTGAGGATGATAATTCCACTCTACTCAGTATGTTGTTGCAACACATACATATTATTTATCCCCTACCACAGACTAGGGGTTGTGCTTACAATAGGGATAAATAAATGAATGACAGCTCCTGCCCCTGAGCTGCTGATGATACAGTTCAGGAGATAAGCATGCAAATAGATAATAGTGATGCAGAGTGGAAATGGCAAAAATGTAGGGTTGCACCAAGGGTTTTCTGGGAGTGCCCCGTGAACAGTCAGGGAAGTCTTCCAAGACCACATAAGAAAATAGCACCTGGTGAACAGCATATGCAAATATAAGCTATCTTAATCTTAGTCACACAGAAGGACAAATGACTAATATCAGACCCTTTTCTTAGCCTATGGAAAGGACAGATGGAGCCTGAGGGCCTGATGGGACAACTGGAGAATACAGAGATACTTTGTTCTTCCCCTTATTTACACTCGAGCCTGCACAGAATTGGAATGGAATCTGTCCAATTGGATCTCTCCTCTCCCCTCACATGACACACCCCCAGAGACAGTGCAAGCATCTCACGGCACTTCTCTGCAGGACCTTGTGCTATGTCATGATGAATGCCCCAAGATATATAATGATGGAGATACTGGGGTGAAAACAAGGACAGATCTGAGAAAGCACAGATGTGGGTCCTGGGGTGGCCTTTGATGTTAAACAGCTGTGTGACATTGGGCAGGTTATTCTACCTCTCTGGGCCACAGTCTTTATCTGCAAAATGACTGGCTTGCATTGGAGGAATAGTAATTTTAAAAATTATGCCTAAGGATTTAATAGACCTAAGGAGAGCTTGTTAACATTAAGATTTCTGGGCCCTACCTTCAGAGATTCTGGTTCTGTTTTCTGGGGAGGGTCTGCCTTCAAAGCAAGCACCTCGCCAGTTTGGATGCACGTAGTCTCTAGACACACTGAGAAACACTGGACAGAAAATCCAGGAGTCCATGGTTCGTGACAATGGTGGAAATAATTAGTTATATCCTGGCTCACACTGTCTTCTTCAATTCAGTAAGAAACCCAACCACAGACAGAAAACAAAATTCAAGGTCTGTCCTGGCTCCTTCGTGATCATTCAATGCAGCACTGCTCTAAGCAGGCGAACAAAATCCTAAAATGTCATGCTCATGACTGTTGGGCTGAGAGATGCCCAAGAGGGAAGGTCAATGCTTATGTTGGCTTTTTCTTGCCAGTTCACACGTCTTCTGTTCTGGACTGCAGCCAAGCCCAGAAACATTCCACAACAAAGTGTGTCACTCTCGGAAGCTTTCATTGGTGATTTATGGCTTTGTGAGGCTTGGTTAGTTCAGATAAGCTTCAGAGGCTCCCAAATGTTTATCCAAACCTTTTTCACTTCACACCTTGCTACTCTTTAGGAAGACTGAAACTTCTACGGCTGTGTGGGCAGACTGAAGAGACAGGCTTTGGCAGTGACTTATGCCTCAAGCTTTTAACAAGAGCTCGATCTTCATGATCAGAGTCATTCTACATTGGTTCAACCTGTACCACTCTCTTTTACCAAATTTATAGGCGTAAGATCTATCTGAGAAGCTGATATTCGGTCAGGGGACTGATGGGTGGTTGGACTCAGGAAACTTCCTTATGTGAATTGTAAATGTGAACACAATCCCTACTCAACACACAGATATTCAAGAATACAAGACAGTTCAGTAGGCTGTTGGGATATGATGCATACTATTCTTATCATCTGATGAAGCACTGCTGTCCCTGAGGACTTCTGAAAATATAGGGGTTTCTTCTCTCTCTCTCTCTCTTTCTCTCTCTCTCTCTCTCTCTCTCTCTCTCTCTCTCTCTCTCTCTCTCTCCCCCCTATATCCCCACCTCTCTGCATATTTCCTGGGAACTATTTTGGACAAATCTGACATAGTCTATAGCAGGAGGCAGAAAAAGTGACTATGGATTTTATTTTTCCCATTTCATGATTTTTTTTTCATTCATTATCAAGCCTCTATTGAGTACCTACAATGTGTCAGGAAATGAGCTAGGTGTAGGTGTAGTATATAGGACAAAAAATGGGAAAGATAGATGAATTAATTTCTATCCACATAAAGGTTACAGTCCAGTGGTGAAAACAAACATTAATCACATATGGAAAAAATGTAAAATTAAAGTAGGTATATAATAGGGACTCAAAAAGTGTTGGGTGTATAAATGAATGAGTAACTGACACCAATATGTTTTAGAGTGTTAGTAGGACCTGATATAGAAACCCCTATTTCATTTCGAATTTAATTAGCCATATAACCTATAACCTCAGAGTTATAAGAAAGAATGGCTGTTCTAGGGCTCAAGAGTCAGGACACAGCATCCACAATATGTGGTGTGAAAAGAAATAGAAGTCTACCCACATCTCACGTTGGAGAAACACTGAGGTGAGAGGCACTTTGGGGAAAAAAAAAAACCTCTCAGTATTCTTTTTTTTTATTATTAAAATTTTTTTTTATTGGGTTGACAATTGTTAGTAAAATTACATAGATTTCAGGTGTACAATTCTGTATTGCATCATCTACAAATCCCATTGTGTGTTCACCACCCAGAGTCAGTTCTCCTTTCATCACCATATATTTGATCCCCCTTACCCTCATCTCCCACCCCCCACCCCCTTACCCTCTGGTAACCACTAAACTATTGTCTGTGTCTATGAGTTTTTGTTTCTCATTTGTTTGTCTTGTTCTTTTGTTGTTTTTGGTTTATATACCACATATCAGTGAAATCATATGGTTCTCTGCTTTTTCTGTCTGACTTATTTCGCTTAGCATTATACTCTCAAGATCCATCCATGTTGTCACAAATGTTCCTATATCATCTTGTCTTACCACCAAATAGTATCCCATTGTGTATATATACCACAACTTCTTTATCCATTTGTCTATTGAAGGATGTTTTGGTTGTTTCCATGTCTTGGCCACCGTTAACAAAGCTGCAATGAACATTGGAGCACACGTGTCTTTATGTATAAATGTTTTCAGATTTTTTGGGTAGATACCCAGGAGAGGGATTGTTGGGTCATATGGTAATTCTATTCGTAATTCTTTGAGGAACCTCCACACTGCCTTCCATAACGGCTACACCAGTTTGCATTCCCACCAACAGTATATGAAGTTTCCTTTTTCTCCACAGCCTCTCCAACACTTGTTACTATTTGTCTTGTTGATGATAGCCATTCTGACTGGGGTGAGGTGATATCTCATTGTGGTTTTTATTTGCATTTCTCTGATGATTTGTGATGTTGAGCATTTTTTCATATGTCTATTTGCCATTTGTATGTCCTCTTTGGAGAAATGTCTCTTCAGGTCCTCTGCCCATTTTTAAATTGGGTTGTTTGTTTTTTTGTTGTTGAGTTTCATGAGTTCCTTGTATATTTTAGATATTAGCCCCTTATCAGAGGCACTGTTTGCAAAAATCTTCTCCCATTCAGTTGGTTGCCTCTTTATTTTGTCTATGGTTTCTTTTGCTGTGCAGAAGCTTTTAAGTTTGATATAGTCCCATTCATTTATTTTAGCTTTTACTTCTGTTGCCTTTGGAGTCAAATTCATAAAATGCTCTTTGAATCCAAGGTCCATAAATTTAGTACCTATGTTTTCTTCTATGCAGTTTATTGTATCAGGTCTTATGCTCAAGTCTTTGATCCATTTTGAATTAATTTTGGTACATGGTGACAGATAGCAGTCCAGTTTCATTCTTTTGCATGTCGCTATCCAATTCTCCTAGCCCCATTTATTGAAGAGGCTGTCTTTCCTCCATTGTATGTTTTTTGCTTCTTTGTCAAAAATTATCTGTCCATATTTATGTGGTTTTATTTCTGGGTTCTCAATTCTATTCCATTGGTCTATGTGTCTGGTATGTGTCATGGTATTTTTCTGTCAATACCATGCTGTTTTGATTATTGGAACCCTGTAGTATAAGCTAAAGTCAGGGAGTGTGATACCTCCAGTATTGTTCTTTTTTCTAAGATTGCTTTGGCTATTTTGGGTCTTTTGTGGTTCCAAACAAATCTGATGATTTTTTGTTCTATTTCTTTAAAAAATGGCATTGGGATTTTGATAGGGATTGCATTAAATCTGTATATTGCTTTGGGTAATATGGTCATTTTAACTATGTTGATTCTTCCTATCCATGAGCACGGAATGTCTTTCCATTTCTTTGTGTCTTCTTCAATGTCTTTTAAAAATGTCTTATAGTTTTTAACATATAGGTCTTTCACATCCTTGTTAAGTTTATTCCTAGGTATTTTATTCTTTTTGCTGCCATTGCAAAAGGAATTGTTTTTTGTATTTCTTTTTCTGAGATTTCATTGTTAGTATATAGGAATGCAATGGACTTTTGTACATTGATTTTGTAGCCAGCAACTTTACTGTATTCGTTTATTATTTCTAATAGCTTTTTGGTGGAGTCTTTAGGGTTTTCTATATATAGCATCATGTCATCTGCAAAGAGTGACAATTTAACTTCTTCATTCCCAATTTGGATGCCTTTTATTTCTTTCTCTTGCCTGATTGCTCTGGCAAGGACTTCCAACACTATGTTGAAAAGCAGAGGTGATAGGGGACAGCCATGTCGTGTTCCTGAAGCAAAGGGCTTCAGTTTTTCACCATTAATTATGAGATTAGCTGAGGGCTAATGTCATGAGCCCTTTAAGAAGACATTTGGGTTTCCATTCTCACCTGGAGGGGCAGAATCCTCACTGATTTTCACAGACAGATGTTGTGGGGATTCCTCTTCCTGGTACTGGATCCCTGGGCTGGGAGCCTGTTATGGGGCTAGGACCCCTCACTCCTCAGCGGGGACTTCTACTGCTGAGATATCTCTCCCCATGTTCAACCGCTCCACATGGATGTGGGGCCAGCACATTTTGCATCTCTGTCTCAATGTGGCCTCTTCTTTATATTCTTAGTTATAGGAGTTCTGTTCAGTTGGTCTTCAGATAGTCCTTGAGGTTGATTGTGCTATAATTTAGTTGTAATTTTAATGTAGTCATGAGAGGAGGCAAGCACAGCAGTTATCTACTCTGCCATCTTGCCCAGAACTCTAAACTAAAAATTTGAAACTGTAAAATCCTTATTTGATATGGAAAAAAGATTCCCTAACTCTTTTGAAAAAGGCAATTTCCAGTTGAATGATGATCCCTGAGTAAATGTCCTTGACTGACTAAATAGAGTTGATATGTGCAATGTAGACTTTAAGTCCTTCAGGTCAGAAGTCACAACTTCCCAATTTTCCTAGTAAAGCACCCTGTACAGGTGATGTCTAATAAATACATGTCACCTCATTTGTTTTTAACACAGTTAGTGTTTCAGTTACTTCTGTGTGCCACTCATTGGCCAAGTTCTTTAAGTACATTTCATTTAATCCTCACAAAAACTTGCTAGGCAGGTGGTGATAACATTTTGAAGGAAACTGAATTGACAGTAGGTAACTTTTCTAAGGCCACTCAGCTAGAAAGTGGTAAAGTTGGGATTTGAACCTTGGTCTCTTGATAAAGAGTTGTGATTTTCCATACACTACATTGCCTATTTATTAATCATCACATGAACATTTATTGAGTATTTGTTATTTTCTATAACTTTCTGGGTACTGATTACATTACAGGTGAAACAGGATGTTATTTCACTATTTTTGTTAAGTCAATCCACCCCAGCATTTATCAAGCCCCAGGGCATTCTACAGAATTCCTTGGTTGGATTGACTTTCCGTAGGCAAGTCAGAGAAGTAAAGTATTTTAAACAGAGGAATGACATAATAAGACTAGCAATGTAGAGAGATCACTCTGGCTGCTAAATGGAATATGAATGAAGGGGGAGAAATAGAAGTCCAATGAGGGCCTATTATCTCTACGATAAAAAGGAAATAGTAACTATAAGTCTCAACCTTTAAGTAGATATTGGGGTTGAGAGAGAAGAGGAAGAAGAACAAATTGAGGATTACCCCCAACTTTCTGGCTTGGGTTATTTAGGGTACCATTCACCTAGATGGGAATCACAGGAAGAACAGGTTTGAGGGCCAAGGGATAGCTTAGTATTTGGCCCTATTGAATGTTGAATCCCACATTCTTGACCTCTAATAAACACCATGATTCTCTGGACTCATGACAGGTAATCATTGCTTCCTCTAGCAAAATGCCTATGTCTCTGTTTCTAAATGAGCCATGCTGCTCGTGGTTTATTGATTGCTTTAATTTGATGCCTGAAGACAACCTCCCATTGGGTCCCTGAGGAGGATACTGCACACGAATACTGGAAAAAAAAAAAAACCCAGATGATTCCATTTGTATGGCTTAATTGGTCTGGAAACCACAAACTGGCAATGTGGGGACTCACTGACAGCCAGGAGGAAGTCTTGGCACAGCCAGGCAACTTGATTAGTGTGTATTTCCAACATACGCTCATTTATTTGCTTCTCCTGCTTAATTATTGCCTATGCTACCATCACAGGAGTTCAAGACTTGGGAGTAATAAACAAAGGAACAAATAAGACCTTAAAAGCATGGAGAAATGAGCCACTTCTAACCAATTACATGAAATGATCTATAGAAAACTGTTTTGTTGCTGCCATGTCCAAGCCAAATCTGGGTGTTTAAATTGGACTAACCATCTATCCATAAGACAATAGAAAATAAACTCAGGCATTCTAATCAGATTCACAAAAATTATTCTGGATCCCCTTGCTTCATCACTACCATTAACCAGGCTCCCTGTTCTGTTCTAGTGTCTGTTTTTTTGGTTTTTTTTTTTTAGCTTGCTTGGACATCTGGCGTATGCTTTGAGCACACCAGGACCTTTGATACTCAGTACTCTTTAGGGCCTGGATAATCTTTGGGGTCCTCTCACTCATGTCTCTTTTGGGCAACCATCACATCTGACTTGGGCCCGGACCCTGAATCCTCACCCCAAAATTGGCTTTTGACTAGAGCCTGTGTAGACTCACTTCAGCCACCCTTGAAACCAAGCTTAGGATAATCCAATACTTCTTCTTCTTCTTCTTCTTCTTCTTTTTTTTTTTTTTTGAAATTTTGTTTAGTTATTTGCGATAGTGTCTTTCTGTCGCTTAGCCTTTCTATACAGACTCAGCCAGTCCTGGTCCATCTGAGCCTCATGGAGTTATGATGCCTACTTATCCAGTGTGGGAAAAAGGGTATAGAAGTTCCTGGGTAAAACAAGAAAACCAAAAATGTGTACTAAGTTGTTCGCCTAAAATTGCTACTAGAGAAACTCTATTTGTCAAAGAGAATCGTTTCTCCTCTTCTAAACAATAATTATTACAGACAGACTTTGAGTAGAACACTTTCCTGAGAGACAGGAGGACTTATGAGGTAGATTCTATGACTCAGCCACATAGATACCCTATTCTGTTCATCTGGATGGAGTCAGACACACAGGCGAAAGATAGACAAGCAGAGAGCTGATATTTGGACAGTATTAAGTAGGGCCACTGACCTGTCTTATCAGGCTTATTACCCAAGTAATTGAACCTCTCTTCTCATTCCATTTCTGTCACTGGACAGACCGATAGGTTTTTTTTTTTTTTTTTTTTTTTTTTTTTTTTTTTTTTTTTTTGTCTCTGGGGAGATGAATCAGAACTTCTTTACCTGGAAGTATAAACTCATCCATTCACTGATGGGAACAGCCCTCTTAGTAATAGCTTCATCAATTACTACTTTGGGAGGCCAGCAAAAGTAGTGGAGACTAATTAGAAGTTTCTTCTGGCTATCATAACAGTCAACGTACTTTCAATGGTGGTTTTTGATAAATGAACCCAAGTTTCCATCTAAATTCCATTCTCTACATCAAGGTTATCATATGAAAGAGCAGAAATCAAACTTTATTAATCCATATAGTAGCAAAGCATTTTAAAAGTTCATTTCACAGAGTACCAATTCAATGGGAGGTTAATAAGCATTAATAAAAAATTTAAAAAGGGCTGGATCATCAAATAAGGCTGCATTACCCTGGGATAACAAAAGTTAAACAGTTTTCTCTATTGCAGGGATTCCTAGAGTCTTTGAAATGGCAATGTGCAGGGCACATTACCAGGGTGAGGCAAACCAGACATCAAGGGCAAAAAATTTAAGGAGGCACTTGTTCTCAGAGCACCGTAAGGGCAGAGTTGTCATTTGCATGAAGCCCAAGAGTGAGTGCTTCCTTAAATTTTGCATCCAATACACCTGTTACCTTATCTTAGTCCAGGTCCCGCTAATGTGTACTGTGCATGATTTTCAAGATTAGGGCATAATATACAGTATTTTCCAATTTACGTGAGAACTTGTGTGTGTATGTCTATATAGGTAAAACTTGTCATGAGATTAGTGTCTTGTGAAAAGAAGTTTGAGGAGTAGATTTATTTTTTCACTCATGCAATATATATTGTTTTTGAGTGTCTATTATGGTACCAAATAATGGCAAGGCACTGAGGATATAAAAAGGAAAAGGAAAATGTTGAAATGTTTTAAAACATTGAAATCTAGGAGGAAAAACCAATCTAAATAAGCCAAACATACAACACAAGTGCCATGTTAGAGGTGCTTCTAATGCGGAGTACTGTGGGCTTGGAAAGGACGACATCTGACTTAGAGAGGAGTGTGTGGAAAGTCAGTGAAGGATTCGTAGGGGAGCTGAGCAGGGAAGCTGAGTTTTGGAGGATAAATGCAAGTAAGCGTGACAAATCTGCCAGGACAAAGGAACAGCAAATGTGTGCTCTGTGTACTGAGGTACGAGAACCTGGAGTGTGTCTGGGGAACTTCACAGTGTTAACCATGGGGTGGGAGACAACTTTCATTGAAATCAATTGGCTTTAAAGAAAGGATCCTCTGAGAGGTTCATAAGAGCGGAGAATTGAGAGCAAGGGCATGGATACGTGTATATAAATACCCATCAAAGATCAATGTGTGACCAGAAGGACACACACACAATAAGAATCAACAGAACTAGGAAGAACATCAAAATCCTCATCATGATCTCTAGGGCCCTGAAGGTCTCTGCCTACTTCTCCAGCCTCATTTTCTCCACCCCCACCCCACCCTCACTTTCCCTCCCGCTCTCAGGGCTTTAACCACCCAGGCATTCTTTCATATGCTTTCTTCTATCAGGGCCTTGGCACATGCTGTTCCCTCTGCCTGGAATGTTTTTCTCTCCATTTTTTTCCTAGATCACTTTAAATTTCAGGGTATTAGCTTAAATCTGCCTTCCTCAGATACTCCAACTAGATCTAGCTTGTTTGAAACTTTTTCTCTCCCTGTACATTTTCTTCATTGTACATTTGGGGTTATATGTTTTCATACAATGACTACCTAATACCACGATAGAAATGATTAATTTCTATCTCCCCCGTAACCTGGTATGTTAGCTCCAGAGACAGTAACCACTTCTGTTTCATGCATCATTTTATTCCCCACAGCTAACACAGAACTCTGTGGACGGTAGGTGCTTATACATATTTGCTGAATGACTGTGTGGCACATTTGCTTAGCTACCCAGCGTTGTGTAGCGGTGCTGCTGGACGGGCTATATTTCCCAGCCCCATCACTAGTTACCAGCAAGGGAATGTGATGTGTTTCCCCTCTGGGCTGAAGTGGTTAAGAAGGGGATGTGCTTTCTCCACTCTCTTTCCCTATCCACTGGCTGGAAGTGAAGGATTTCAAGGCTTTAGAGGATGCTGGAGCTACCAGGTGAATAGAGTGTGGATTCCCGAATCACAGTATGAAGACTGACCATGGAACAGACAATTAAATTTTCCTTGACTGAGACATAAGCTTCCATTGAGCCGCTGAGAATTCAGTTTTCAAAAAATACACATAAATAATACATGTAAAAGAATAAATGAAAGATTAAAAAGCAATCCAGATGTGATCAGAATAAGAGCTGGCTCTCTAGAACACATTAACCAAGGATTGTTAACATCATTTAATGAAAAGAAGCTGGGAATTAATAGAAATCTTATTATTGTCATATTTATGTTTGTTCAGATTAACTGTATGGTGAAATGATTACAGCCTTCAATCCAGACCATGGATTCAATTACTCTCCCCTCATCCAGTTAATTTATGAGCCCCTGCTAGACTGTTACAAATGAATTCCTGGGCTGGATGAACAAGACCTGACATTTACAGCCAAGATTCTCATGCTCAGAATGAGTGAAACTCGGTCAGCATAACCCCTTTAAAAATGCTGTTTTACCAAGATTTGTTTTTGTTTGAATATGCAATACATTATGCTAGTGTAATCTTTCTATTAAACCAACTTCCCTTCCTCCCTTTTTTTCCCTCCTTCCCAAATATTTTTGAGCACTCGCCATGGGCCGGGTATTGGCTCTGCAGTGGCGATAAGATGAACAAGACAGTTATTGCTTCCGCCATGATGGAGCTTACAGTCTAGCAGAAAAGACAGACAATTAACTAAGCAATTAAAAAATGTAGGATGACAAATGCTGTCTTAGAGCGTATATAGGGTGCTATGGGAACACTTTGTAAGGTTAGTATAGCAGATACTATCAGTATGTTCTACCCATATCACATTTGGTTCATTTTGGAACACCAACTTCTGATACCATTTCTCTCCCAATCCCCAGCACCAATATCTTTGTTACAGGATTTTCCTCAATCTGCCAGACCATTTTCCCTGTGTGTGTAGTATCTGAAGTGCTTGGGCAGCCCTTAACCAGTGACGGATACATGCAGAAATTTAAATATTGTGCTTGATTGAGACAACTCTGAGATGTGACTACACTGTTTCCAGATATTCCTGGTAGGACTGAGCCAAAAATCCCTTTGTGAGACTTTGCTTGATATCCTGCACTTGCTTTGCCTCCTTCCTTTCTCTGGTCCCATTTGCCCACTCCCCTATCAGTTATTTCTGGGAAAACATTCGCACGAATCCTTGTCTCAGGGTCGGCTTCTATGGACCCAACCTATGATAGGCCTCTAACCCAGTCCAGAAAGTCAGGGAAGACCTCTTGGAAGATATGCCATTTAAAGTGGTATCTGATGGATGAGTAGAGTCAACCAGGTGTATGCAGAATGGGTGGAAAAGAAGGATAATCTAGGCAGGGTAGACAGTATATCCAAAGACACCTCCTGGAGAAGCTATGGTTAGGTGCAAATTATCTCTCCTGAAACCATCTTATTTTTCCCTTTTGGTAAGTTTATGAACTCCTATTTTCCCTAAGCTCTATGTCAATGATACAAAAATCCATGTTTCCCCATGATCAGCATTTATCAGGGGATTGTTTTTTTTAAACCACAAAACAAAATATATTTGTTTCTCCTTTATTGATGGATTCATTGCCTCTATCAGTGTGAATAATGCCTTGACAAAAATGGAAGTGGGATAGACCATTATGCTTAGTGATATAAATTATCCTTGATGGAGAAGGTCCCTGTTCATCAATACTGATGTAGCTGTGTCATCAATTTAATAGCTGAACGCCAAGGACCATTAAACCTAGCATTGTTTGCCATACCATTATTTATAATAGCACCCAAGAGTAACATGTAATTAATCCTGTGACTGATTGACAAAGAAAATTGCAGGGTAATCAATCATATTGTATAAACACCTGTCACGGGGCTACATGTGGGATGTGAAGGTTGACTTGTGATGTTTCAGTGCTTCCCTGTCTAGATTTTGTTTTGGGCTGAAGTGAGACCCAACACTGAGAGAGACTTTACTTTCAGATCCAGATGTAACGCTGTTTGCTACACCTTTATATTCAGTCAAATCTTTCTTTCTAGCTTGATCTTTAACTATTCCTGTTGGGAAGGTGACTAATATGAAGAATCTCTGAGTTCTACTTTATCTGGAATGATTTTCTCTTTTTAGGTCTCCCCCACTCATGATTCTGTTTTTCTTTTTCCCACTAGTCTCTGTTTTTACTTAGCTTTCCTTCTGTAATTTGCCTTTAACACAAGCAATTTATACTCTTCTGTAATAATTTCCTGTCACGAAGGCTATTTTGTAACTTGTTCTCCTCTATGAGCTGGCCAGAAGGAATTCACCCTGAGCAAGGGTAGTTGAGACCAAGTCTGAGTTTTCCTCTCCTGTATGGACTGTTCTGTAAAGTTTAGTTGGAAGGGTCAGCCTCTCTGCCTATGACTTATAACTTCAGAGACTCCAGGTTCTGTGTGGCTGAAAATGACTGAGACAATCGTGGAGATTCATTCCAGAGAGAAAAATGGCTAATGGAAAGTTATGACTCCAACACTAGTGTGAGTTTCTTCTGTGTGAAGATTGGGGCTAATACGCAATATTCCAACATTGCCTAGAGAAACTAGACCCTGTGGTTAGGTGGGGTTTTCCCTAAAGTGGAGAAGCATTTCAAATATCAGTCATAGGAAGAGTCAGGTGCTTAGAGTGGCGAAAGAGAAGATTCTGTGCCTCTCTCTTGGCATCTCTCTAAGGTCTAGACTAGGATGGCAAATACACAGCACTGGCAGTGTCATTCATTTCCCTTACTACTCCCTGCCCATCCTTTCATCCTCTTCCATTGCAGACATCACCAATCACGACTGTACTTTCCTCATTGAGCTGTGATAAAACCTCAGACTTCTCCTCAATCCAGCATCCACGTCAGGCACTGTCTATTGTTCGGAGTTGAAATATAAGATTAAAACCTATTTCTTATTGTCAGTGTCAAGCCTGATGAGTCAGAATGCACATATATCTAGTATAAGCTGATGGTAGGATGGGTGCTAGGAGGGAAAGAACTACCGGACTGTCATTGCCTTACTCATTGTGGAGGGACTGTGAGCCTTGGAGAGTGAGCTATATCCTTGTAACCCAGATCATTTTCACTAGGTACTACTCCCTGGCTTTATTATTTTCCTTTGGTATCTTCTGTCTTTTAGTGACATTCGGTTTGAATGATTTGGCCTTGTCAAGCTTGGTCACAGAGTACCTGAGGAGAACTGTGTGTCCATGGTTGGGTTAGAGTTAAGTGGGAAACTGGGTTACCTTGAGATCAGAGTACATCTGAGACTGCTTACTAGTGAATACTCCTAGAAGTCTAGGTCCTACAGTTAGCTGCTTGTCCTTTCCTTATTCAGAAACTCTTTCCCCTACTGACAACCTTAGTGATCCCTAGTGCTATTTTATTAAAGAAGGTAGTTTTCATTTTTGTCACCTTGCCAAGACTATCAAGAACTCATAATGAGGTAGCAAAAAATTACCATTCCATCTCTCTTTGTCCGCCTCTCCTCTTCACAAAACAATGCATATTCCATGGCAAGTCCTTCTAATTTTCTATGTCACTAAAGCCATATGATTAGGTAGCAAATATCAAAGTCTCCTGATGACTCAAGACTCCAGCATCCCATGGATATAGTGATGATGATGATTCCCCCAGCATGAGTTTTTAAGAGAGCCACAGGAATCCTGCCTTCTCTTCTGTCCTTACTTAGAAGCTTAGCTTTTAAGATGCTCTCTGGAGCTTTGATCTGTGAAGAGGTGAACAAATTGGCAAATACAGACCCTACAATATCTTATTCATATTTGCAAACAGTTAACTTGGTAAGCAGGTATGTGCTCAATAAACCTATAAACATGTGAGTCAAAAGAGAATTTATAAGCAACCTATATAGGCAGCGGTTCTTGGAGAATTCAGCTTGGCATATAATCTAGTTCATCTGAAAGATTTGGACATATAATCTCTGCTACACACATCATCATTCTTTGTGTCTCTCTGATCATGTACAAATCATTCATTTGCCAGGTTCTTTTTTAATTCTAGTAATTAAGGGCAACCCATCAGTCTTTTTGGCCCTGAGTCAGGATTCTACAAAATTTATCTTCAAAGCCCAAACATTAACCCAACCAAAAAAGCAAGGGGGAAATTAAGGCACACTATTTAAGATTTATTTTTAAACTTAAGAGTTTTGTGGATTGACATTTGACCTGGTGGCTGGACTGACACTTGTTTGGACTCCTCCCCAGCATGGAGAAAACTGGATCCACTCTGATTCATATGAGTTGTTTTAGGGATTTTATTGGTTTTATATCCTGAGTTAGTTGGTAAGAGTGGACCAAACACAGAGAAAGAAAAGACCGAGAAGCTTACTGTGAAGACAGTAAGTGAAGATTCTGTACATGTCTATATTATTGTTTCAATCATTATCTCATTCATTCGGCCCAAAATCATGCCCCTAATGTGTGCTTAGCAGGCTGCCAAAAAAAAAAAAATGCTATATACAAAGTGAGTTTAAAAACATGATCACTGCCCTCTAGGAGCTGGCCATCTAGTAGGGAAGATAAATATATATTGGAAGTAACCTAAAACCAGAGTGAAGTTGTGTGACAATTGGTTAGGAACTGCAGAGAAAAGTTTGGGTAAGAGCGAGGAGAGGAGTGATCTTTGTGTGTTCTCATTGGACATGGGAGAACAGGGATGGAGTTTTATTTATGTTTGTAACTTGTGCCAGGAAAAACTAGCATGTCCTAAATGCTTGATGAATGCAACTGAGAGGGAACACGGAAAGTTTCCTGGAGGAATGTGTAGTTTAGGTTGACAGAGAGAAAGTAGGAGGAAATTCTATGTAGGAAACTGAATGGGCTTAGAAATAGAGTGTGTGTGTGTGTGTGTGTGTGTGTGTGTGTGTGCGCGCACGCAGCTTGCTGGAGCAGAAGGGAAGGGCAGAGAATAATGAAAGAATAAATGCTGATGGCATTTATCCTTAGCTGGGCTTCCTCCCAGCTTTAACTCCCAGTCAGAAATAACTAAAGATACAATACAGCCTCTCTTTCTAACCAAGTTATTGGATACTGCATTATTCTTATGAGAAATGGAGTCTTCCTCGGGCCTCCTGAAACTCACAAAAATCTTAAATCAGAATTCTCAAACTTTGGTATGCAAAAGAATTTTCTGGGCGGCTTGTTTAAACCCTGATTTCTGGGCCCCATCTACAAAGTTTCTGATTCAGTAGGTTTGGACTGAAGCCTGAGGATTTGTACTTCTAACAAGTTCTCTGGTGATACTTGCATGCTAGTTCTGTCACCATAGTTTGAGAACCACTGTCTTAGATAAACATACAGTTACCTTTCCATCATATTTACATCATCTCCCAATACATGGAGAAAATCAAATGTCATACGATGGCTGTGATGAGCAGAGCCTTTTAAAGGGTCTGTTGAAGGAGGCTACTTCAAAGATGCTTGGTTTCAGGTGACAGAATATGTATGGAATAAAACTGCATTAATTTCCAACTTATAAATTATTATATTCTGGAATTTCCTATTGTTAACTGAATATTTAGAACTCAGAACATTATTTTCCTCAGAGCACCAAAGTTGTAAATAGGGGTTAGGTCTCCAGCTCAGCACAAAATCCCAGGTCACCTGGAATACACAGATATATCTAATACACTCAGTTCTAAAATAGATAATCACAGAAAGTCACACCACAACAACACCACTAGTTAAAACAAACACACACCTTGAACATGTGTGCTCCACTCTGTTCCACAGTTGATCCTTATAAGTTACATGATCACTAAATTTGATAAATTAAATGGTATTTTAGCACATTAGGAACCTCAGTAATGGAACGATCTTTAATCAAAGGAAAATAGAGTAGCAGAGAATTAATTTTAAAATAATGAAATGGTGCAGAAAGGCATTCTTAAAACTTTTGCACTTGGTAATTTGGCTTTTATTTGTATATGTCATAGTTACTTATAAGAAAGAAAATGTGGTTTACTTCATTTCAGCCTCTATCATGGCACTGACTTTGAACCCTTTACCAGACAGGCTGGCTTGAAAACATCTACTACACCCACATTCCTCTTTTGAAGGTTTCTTTCCACATAAGTTGCCTCACCCCTGTGCTCCCCTGAAGTGGGCACCTTGTTTAAGAACAGCTAACCTACAGGTTGGCTAGAAATCTACAAGATGACCTGGTGTAGAAATTTTGCTCATCCTGGACAATGGGGACTAACTGGACCAATCGTAACTTGAGACAGAAAAAAAGAATGCAGTAGCTGGTTTTGGGAATAGTGGTCAAAGGACACGGGGAGAATAGCTGAGTTGCCATAACAGTAGAGCATGAGAATAAACATTTGTGGATTCCTGCTGCTTAGGAGGTTGACCAGATGACCCAGTCACTAGTGCTGCTCTGAATTCTGAATGATTTCGTGAGTCTTAGACTTCTTGATAAGCTCTGCAAGACCTGATGGTTTAGCTGTTCCTGGAATCCTGGGACTAGCAAAATCCCGTATCTTCCTTTTTGTCCAGGTGAATTCTTACATAATTCACCTAAACTAAAAGCCAGCAAAATTCCATTTAATAAAAGTAGCCTAACCCCATAAGCTCTCATGGAAATCTCCTAGCGATAGATTTGGCATGTTTACTCTCCAACCTTCATTTCAGGTCTCTATCTGAAGAATTTGGACGGTATTTCTCTCCTCTCCCTCCTGATCACTCCCAACTGACGGATTAGTTAAAATTTGCACAGCTTTGAATTCATCAGAACTGAAGGCACATAAAAATGCAAGGAATTAAAGAACACACAATACATAAAAGAGAAAGGAAGAGTGAGAGTCACAAGAGATCAACCCTCACCACAAAGAAAGATGCAAAGACTTTGATGAGCTGCATCTATAAATAATTAGCTCTGCCAGCCTCTGTAAGGTTTTGGTCAATTGGTCCAGGGATAATGAGGGCGAGGGGCATACTGCCAATGAGCTCAGCGATAATATGAGCCAGAGAACAATGTGAATCAGATACTCACCCTGCACTTGTGTGATGTAGTGTAGGTTTATAGGGTCTGAGCACCATCCTGCTGTGTGCTGGTGTTCTTAGATTCATTAAATGGGAACTTACCATGCCTTGTCTCAAGTTGGTCATAGAAATCTTAGTATCTTACATTCCATGGCAATTTGAGGATCATTCCACTCTGACTCCAATTTTAAGGACAAGGAAACTGAAGTTGTAGGAGGATGAATATTACGAAACGTATTCACGATGGTATGCATTTAAAGACTTGCTCTACTTGCTTTTAGTGCAGAGGCAGTAAAAACTTCATCTTCCTGACCTATTCAATCACTTATTTTGTGGGGCCATTTATAATAAATGGCTCCACTGCCTCTCGTAGCTTGTCTCATTTGAATCCCTTTAAGACGGACAGAAGTATCATTTTATAGATGAATAGGCTAAAGCTCAGAGAAGCTCGGCCACTTTTTGGAAACCTGGATCCTCTGACTCCTAGTCCAGATGCCTTCCCAATGGATAATATATTTGAAAACACGTTTTAAACTAAAATTTGAAATAGAAATGCTGGTCTTTATCATAACCCTCACGTCCATCCTTATGCCACACTCGCTGGACTGTAGCAAAGGTCTATCCTTAAGGACAGTGCCTTCTTTGTTTCTTTGGTGCTCTGCACAACACTTTGCAATTACAGGAATTTTCCTCGAATTAAGTCAGAATATCCCCTGGATTATAAACAGGATCTTTTTAAGGGTGGTAACTTTTATTTTTGATTCCCAACAAACTATCCTGAGCCTTTGGTTAATCACTGTGACCACTCTTCAGAGGCTTCTGTTTACCACAAACATTAACACCACCACCACCCAAGCTTCATTCATTCATACATCATTTCCTGGGCAATCACTATGTGCCAGACACTGTGTGAAAAACTAAAGATACAAAGATAACAAGGCATGGCACCTGTTTTCCCAGAAGCTTAGAATTTAGAGTGTGCAAGGAGAGACGCTGGGGAGAGGACTGGGAAAGAGGAAAGACAGGCAAACATCCTAACAGTTATGATGGAGTTGAGCACTTGCTACGGTAAAGGTGAGGACAGGATACTGTGGAAACACAGAAGAAGGTTCTAAGTCAGAATGAGCAGTCAGGGAAGGTGTTTTAGAGGAGCTGGTAGTCATCTTGGGAATTACCCTTCTGCAAGGAACACCTACTTTTCTGAATCTACAGCAGAGCTCTTGGTGTAAGTAAAGAAGGCTATAGATGGCAGAGAATATTTCTTGTTATTCCTATATGCTGCTATCCCAAAGGAGGACTTTTATGGCAAAAAGGAAGGATCAAGAAAGAGTAATAATGAAGCCTCGCTGATACCTTTGCCTAAAGTTACATAAGCTGGGTCACAGCCTGTCTTAAAGATATGTTATCCATTTTACAGAGAAGCAAACAGAAGTCCAGTGAAACTAAGTGACTATCCTTCACTGAGGACTATGCGTCACAACTCTCTGTACCTCAGAGAAAGTCTCTTCTTTGTAGTCATCAGCCTTAGGTGTGGGTGTTGTCTGCCGCCTGGTTTCACTACTGTCAGAAACCTCCTTTAACTTCACTTCCTTACTCCCCATTTTGGTCTTAGGGAGTACAGTTAATCCCCTGCTGCAAAGGGTATTTCACTTGCTATACTATACTAGGAAAAGCAGCAGCTTGATTTTGCTCAGCTTGTCAATAAATTAGAATATTTGATCATTCACCCATGATCTCAAGATTGTTATGCAATGAAACAAATCATGGATTCTTGTCCTAAAATGTGTCTCATTTACAAGTCTCGCAGGCCACCTCTGACTCCTATAAATAAGAGCAGATGGCAACTGACAATTGATAGCTGAGAGAATCATACCAAAGCATAGTAGACAATCAGTGTGAATCAGTCTAGCAGCTATAAAAGCATCCTGGATAACTTGTTTGAGATAGGGATGCCTAATTCCAGGAATATATATGGCAACGAATGCCCAGGAGTATGTTGTTCTGTATGCATAAGCCCAGAAGGGAACAATCAGACAACATCAGGAAAAGGGAGCATAATTGGCAGGAAAGTTGGGCACTTGACGTGACAGGTCAGAAATGACTGTCCTCTGCCTAGTGGTGGGATGATCAGAAGGAGACATCTGCAAGGCCTTTCGGAAATCAAAGAGAGATGTGTACGCAGGAATTTGGCTCTGTCCGTGGTGCTGAAGGTGCTGGTCCTAGAACAGAATTTCATCACAGTCAAGTTGGGATTGATTCTACATCCCTACCTTGGACGGTTGCTTAGTGGCCAGATGAAGAAATGGAAATATGGAAGGAAGTATGCTCCAAATTCTCTTTAAACCTAGGTCACATGCTACATACAGGTCACAGAGGTCAATAGGTACAAGGAGAAAGGAGGAGCCGAGGAGTTAATGGGACTGCAAAGAGTTAATGTGGTAATTTTTGTCTGCAATGTCTACAGAGTTCCCATTTCTCCCCTTTTGATATACCATCAACTCTATTTTTTATATCTGCTCAATATGTCACTAAACTCTACTGTACTAATATACTCAAACTAAAAAAAAAATCCTGAAATTTTATTTTTATGCAACAAGACATATAGAGTGTGCTGATATGAAGTCCATCATTCGGTGACGATTTTTGTTAGGGTCTGAAAAGTTGTGATGGTGCCAGCTGATGAACCATTTTACAGATGTTTTCTCTCCCCTCAAATCTGCATGTACATTCTGGGCCACTCTTGCTGGGGCACCAGCTGTTGACAGCACTATCCCAGGGAAGTTCCCCAAATTACTCTCCTTAAGAACTGTCATCCTTGTATGAACTTCCCTTCCTTACTCTTGGAAGACATTTTCCTTATTGCCACAGGCAGTCCTCTCTCTTGGAATTGATTTCTGCCTTTAAAAATGCTAGTACAAGATGCTGAGTCAGGGTCCTGGTTTCTCAAATTATGTGGATCAGTGTATCTGTGAATCAGCAGCATTGCAGTCACAGGAGTGTTAGAAATACAGACCCTCAGGCCCCATCCTAGACTGACTGAACCAAAACCTGAATTTAAACAATATCCCCAGGTAACTTGTGTGCACATTAAAGTCTGACAAGCTATCAATCGGATGAATTAGAAAGGCCAGTTTCCAATACCCTAAATATGTTTACTGGGCTTATGCATTCATTTAATAGTTAATGGGCACCTACTCTCTATTAGGCACTGCCTTAGGATCTGTGGATAAAAGGTATAGAGGGTATAGCTCCTTTTCTTTCTATTTGCCATGGCGTTTGTTCCCCACCTTGCCTTGCCCTGCTCTTTAACTCTAACAGGCCTGCCCCTTTCTCACCATCTTCCATCATTTTGGATACCTGGCCTTGCTCTATTTTCTGCTACCTGCGTCCTTCTGAGTTTTTCCTGTCAGCTTGGTGGTTGTTCTATTTTGTTCTGCTGTGAATCCATCTGGATTTTTAAATTTTATTTGAGACATCTTTCTGACTCTCACTTCGCATCTTATTTGTCAAGTTTGCCAAAGCTCGCTGCCCTGTGGCCATGTCCCCTTGTCTCATCTGCCCTTAGAACATAGCTTTCTCATTTTAACCATGGGATACATATTAGCCTAGCTGCTGCTGAGATCGGGTCCAGGTTTCTAGGAATTGTGGCTGCCCCCAGAGACTTCCAGGGTCATAACTTGGGGAGAAGTAACCTGCCCTTGCACAGGAAAATCAAAAGCCTTATTTTCTCACTAAATAAATTAGACCCCTGCCTCTAGAGCCACTTTTTGTTCTTTCCTCAATTTAAGCGTTTCTTTTAATAGCAGAATAATGAGCCACAAATGGAATAACAAATGGGTCTATTTTTCAGAAAGCCTGTTAACTTTTCATTCTCTTTTATCATTGTCAGAGCTTACTATGCATTCAATTCAACCCCAAATCTAAGTGGATTTAATTAAGTTGCGAGATCTGGACTGGAACCTACAGATCTTAATTTAGAGTAATTTTTCAGAAGATGAACATCATTTGTGCTTTCTACTTTCTTCCATGAATCAAGTTTCACCTTACGTTACCCCTATTTAGAATATGCTCTTTCCCCCTAAATTCATATAGCACTTTACTGGGTTACTGTTATTTTATTTGATGACACAAAAACTCTGTGAGGTCTCAGAGAGGTTTATCATATCTCATTTTTAGACAAGGATATTGTGCTTGGCAGGTGAAGTGAATTCACCAAAGTGGCATCGCGTTGACAGAATTGACTTAAATCCTAGCCTTCTCACCCAAGGCCAATGCTCTCTGTCTCCAATGCCTAATGAACCCCTAGTGGAAAAGATAATGACCTATTTTGATGTCCAACAGACCAGAGGCCAAAAATGAACTCTGTACAAATTCCAGCTTTATGTCTTTGGTCCAAAAGGCTTATGGGTTTCCAGAAATCCTCAAACTGCCTCCCCAGGTTTTACATCTTCTGGATAAAATCTGAGTGGATTAAATGAAAAGGGATATTATAGTTATTTTCTTCTGCAATTTTAGTTTCCATTTTGGGAGGAAGTAATTCAATTTCTTCCTTTATTTGTCTGCCTTTCTCATAATCTGAATACCCCAGTTCTCACCCACTCCTTAACTGAAGTAATGTCCTGCAGATATTATTACTAAAATCATGCTAGAGTTCAGCTACATGTGTTCAAGCAGAAATGATGGTCATTTGCAGAGTTCCAGAGTCGCCCTATACCCCAAGTATCTTAAAGAGTCTCTAATTGGACCCAGAAACAAACCTGCCCAGCTTCATTACCATGGGGTATAGTCACTTTTCTTACTTTCCTGTACAGGATCCTCCTTAAGCACTTAAGGATTCTTCTTGATTGCAGCTGATATTAGTGTCCAGGAAGACATATGCATCAAGGAAATTGGCCCTCAAAGTTCTCAAAGCTGCAAGATGTGAAAGGCCAGCGCAGGACAGGGTTTTGTAGAAGTGAAGAAAGGAACTCTGTGCTTGTTACATGAACTCCAAAGCTGCACTGCTTGTGCACAGAAATCATACGGTGCTTTTGAAACAGTATCTTTAGCTTTTAGTCTCATCCTGTGCAAACAGAGCTTTAGCCTGGTTCAAGAAGCCAGGCCAAGGTATTCAGGTTTTCTGAAATCATACTACCAGAGCAGTCGACAAAAGCCTCAAGCAGAGAATTTAATTTAAAGGAGTCTCCAATTGGTCATTCCTCAAGTAAGTGCAAGAAATAAATGCCAGTCCTTCTGAAAGAATCCAGCTTGTACCTCTGTTGTCCAATGTGGTCGCCACTAGCCACATGTGGCTATTTAAATTTAAAACTGAAAATGAAACAAAATTAAAAATTTACTTACTTAGTTGCATCAGCCACATTTCAAGTGCTCAAGAGCCATATGTGGCTAGTGGGGAACAGACTGACATTTTTATTATCATGAAGGGTTCTTTTGACAGTCCTGACCAAAAGCACTGGTCACGTGCCAGTGATTGATTGTATGATGTGGCCTAATTTCTGAGACATAAAAATGTGAGCAAAATGTGTAGGTCTAATCCATACAATAAAAGGTAATAAAATACAGTAGCTGCAGAGGTAGAGAGATGAATTAAAACCTCTCTTTGAGGACCTGGCAGATGTGAGAATCAGGCTGCCTGAGAATCACTTAGGACTGAGTCAGAGCATATGGAAGTTCTAAACCACAGAGAATTCCTCTTTAGCCTTCTGGGTTCCTAGAGCAGTCAGGAGCCTCTTGGACGGAGAGCTCACTGTCTGTGACTAACTGGGGAGTTAGCACAAAATCCCATTACGTGGATGACCTTCCACAGGGTTCCTAGTTCTGTGGAAATTAGAATTGAATGCAGAATGACATCTTTTTGGATCTTTTTTACACAACATGACTACCTTTGACTTTTTGAAATGAAATTCATTTTTATAAAGTTGCTGTGCAATCAGTAAGTAATATCTTCATTTTCTGAGTCCCCAGAGATGACAGTATCAGTGGGACATTTCAGAGTAAAAGGTTTTAAAGAGTGAATTTGCACCTCTCTAGATTTCCCCAAATGTCCAAGGTTTTTGTTTTTGTTTTTGTTTTTTTGCTTTGATTGAGAGTTTGGAACATAGGAGTTTTGTGTGGGGAAAACATGTAAAGCTATAGTAAACCTAGAAAATGGGGCTACTGTTTTTTTGGTTTGCACAATTCTAGAACTGTAGAAAAACTTCACACATAATGCAATTTAACAACAGAATGGTTAACTTCATGAGAAATTACTTTGTGATTCCATACATTTTTAGATTGTTATCTGTTTCTCTCCCAGTCCAATCTATCACCTTATGCAGGAAAACTCAAATTATTAACACATTTCTTTTTTTCTTCAGTTCATAATAAAGGGTAACTGAAATATGGGTTCCGTCACAAAGTGTGTTTTAAGAAAAGAATCACCTCATATAGTACCCAATAGTACCTAGAGTGTGATAAAGCATTGAAGCAGTAGATTTGTGTGTATGTGTGTGGCGGGGGGCGGGAGGGTGTCGAGGGGTAGAGTGGGGTCGGGTGAGCAGGAGAAAGAAGCTGGAAATGAATGGAAAAGTTGTGGAAGGAGATCTTATATTTACTGAGTGCCTACTATGTGCCAGTTCTGTGCTACGTGCTTTACACACATTGTTCACATTATCTTACGCAACCCTACGAAGTAGATTATCTTCATCTTATGAGTAAGGAAACTAAAACTCAGAGAGGCTAAGTACCTTGCCCTCACTCACTCAGTGACCATTTGTCAATACTACTCTACTAAGTGCTCTTGCCAATATGGGGGTCTTGTCAATGACCCTACAATGAAAAAGTGATGGTCAATTATCAGTTCTCATCTTTGTTGACCTATCAGCAGCATCTGACATAGCTGTTCACTTTCTTCCCTTAATAGACTTTCTATACTTGGCTCCTAGTACATGATACTCTCTTCGTTTCCTTCCAATATCATTAAACATACATCTTCAGATTCCTTTGTTTCTCCTCCTCTTCTTGAACTCCTAGTAAAGCGTGCCCCAGAGCTGAGTCTTTGAGCCCCTTCTCTTCTCAAGCTATGGTCATGTCATAGGGCAGATTTTATCAACCTTGGCACTGCTGACATTTTAGGCCAGATATTTCTTTGTTGTGATGGGACAACCCTGTGCATTACAGGATGTTAAGCAGCATCCCTCTACAAGATGCCAGTAGCACCTACCTGAGTGGCCCCCAGTTAAGAAACATTGCCTTAGGTGAGTTCATCTATTTTTATGACTTTATAAACAACCAGTAAGGAAAAAATTCCCAAGTTTACATCTTCAGAACTTTCCCCTGCCTATGCTACCTCTCTCCAATTGGATGTCTAATATGTATTATCTCCTTGAGTCTACCTCAAACTTGTTCCACCTGAGGTCCCCTATCTCAGTTAATGGAATCCATCCCTTCCGGTTGCTCAGGCAAGACTTCTCTCTCCTACACGCCACATTCAATCCTTTAGGAAATCTTGTTGGTTTTACTTTAAAAATATATCCATAATCCAATTCTGTCTCATTACTTCCACTACTACCACCCTGGTCCGTGGCACCATCTCTTTCATAAATTATTGCAATAGTCTCCTAACTGGTCTTTTTGCTTCCACCTTTGCCCCTCTATAATTTCATTCACCTCTCTGCCTTAACCCCACCCTGCCATAGGAATCCATTCTGATGTACGGGAAACATATTCTTTTCAACCTCACAAGGAAATCTTTATGAAAATTGACTTCTGGTGAAGGCTCGGCCCTCAAGTGAGTCTCGAAAAGGTCAAAGAATCAGTATAAGACAGACCATGTTCTGTGACTATTACTATTAAGTTTAAAATTGGTTTAAAAAATACCCCTATATCTCCATATATCTAATGTAAAAAAATTCACTAATCTAAATAATTCATGAGAAAAAGAAATAATAAGGGAAACTGAAAATAACTTGGAACTAGATGACAATGAAGATACTAAATATCAGAATTTGTATGATGTGATTAAAGTGATACTTCAATGAAAATTTAAAGTCTTAAATCTTTATATAAGTAATAAAGGAAGGCTAAAAATTGGTAAGTCAAATGCTCAACTTAAATTAAAATAATAGAATAAACCAAAAGAAAGTAGGAGGGAGGAGAAAAAAATTGCAGATGATTTTGCTACAACCTCTACCCCATCTGCCCCGTTCAGAACCTTTGTTTTGTAACATTATTTTTAAAGGGTGCAGAGGATTCCATTATGCATGTTGGTCTGTTGTTCATAGTACCATTCAGTGATGTTGAGCATTTCACATATAAATATAAAATCCATGATGATTTCCATAGAACAACTTTTTAAAAATAGAACTGTGGGGCTGAAAGATTTGCACGTGCTTAAGGTCTTAGATGTTTGGGAATTGCTATGATTAACCATATTGACCTCAATTACTGTGGGAGATTATATCACAACCCTTGGTACATTTAACGACAACCTATCCCTCCTATCCTTGATCTTGTACTTTGTTCAGTGTAATAGTATATGTTCCCTACCAAAAGCATATTCATCCCTTAAATATTGGAACTACATTTAATCATCTCCTGAACATTGCAAACTCTGAGAATCCATTAACCAACTTAATAACTTTAGAAGCTATGAATGCCAAGATTGGCAAGTGTTTTGCCAAACGTTTATCCATAGGAAATCGAGATTAGAAAGAGTGTTTCACTTTGGATCATTTCCCCAGGTGGAGCTGTCAGAACCAATGAAGAAAGTAAGTAATCAAACTCACTCATTATCACAATCCAATTTGGCTAAACTTCAGTGAGCAAAGCAATTCTAGGGACAATTAAACCTGGGTCTCTAGGTGAGGGGCCAGTAATATCCAATAATTTCATAGTCAGTCCTTATTTACTCATCTCCATTCTTGAGGTGAATGTTTTAGATTGGGTGAATATGATTACTTTTACCATAAGCCGTCTCCAACGGTCAATACTGTTGTTTTTCGGTCTAACAATACCTTATAAGTGAAAGAGAATAGGAATGTGAAGTTGAAGCAATGTTCTTTCTGAATTCATGTGAAAAACCAAGGTTTAAAGAATCTCTAGCCATGTTTTAAGAGAGACTACTGAAAGGCCAACAGGTACATGAAAAGATGCTCAACATCACTAATCATCAGGGAAATGCAAATTAAAACCACCACGAGATACCATCTCACCCTTGTTAGAGTGGCTATTATCAAAAGGACAAGAGATAAATGTTGGCAAGAACATGGAGAAAAAGGGAACTCCTGTGCACTGTTGGTGGGAATGTAAATTCGTGCAGCTACTATGGAAAACAGTAAAAATTAAAAATTGAATTGCTATATGATCCAGCAATTCCATTTCTGGGAATATGTCCAAAAGAAACAAAAACATTAACTTGAAAAAAATATCCTCACCCTCATGTTCATAACAGCATTATTTACAATAGCCAAGACATGGAAACAAACTAAGTGTCCACTGATGGATGAATGGATAAAGGACACATCACACACACACACACACACACACACACACACACACACAACTCATACACTAGAATGTTATTCAGCTTTGTAAAACAAGGAAATTCCACTATGTGCAACAATATGGATGGACTTTGAAGGCATTATGCTAAGCAAAATAAGTTAGACAGAGAAAGACAAATATTGTATGACCTCACCAGTTATAAGCTAAGTAAATAGCAGGGACGCAATGTCCAATATGATGACTCTAGCTCACACTGGTGTATGATACATAGAAAGTTGTTAGAGTAAATCCTAAGAGTTCTCATCATCACAAGAGAAAACGTTTTCCTTTCTTCTCTTTCCTTTTTATTGTATCTCTATGGGAATCCAGAGGTTAGCTGAATCTATTGTGGGTAATCATTTCACAATATATGTAAACGAAACCATCATGCTGTATGCCTTAAACTTGGCAAGTGAGGTATGTCAATTATTTATCGATACAACTGGAAAACAAAAAAGAGACTATTCCTTGGTTTTATATCATTACTTCATAAATTGAAATCATCCTAAGGGGAAAATGGAGGGAATGGGTGTCGTTTCTCTTGGCGGAGGAAATCACTGGGTAGTTAACAATACCTGGCAACTTCAACTCGACGACACATCAAATCATAGGCAGATGCAGTCACATAGGAACTTTTAAACTTCAAATTCTTTTACTGATCGCATATGCTTTTGCAAAACTTGATAATGATAGCTTTTTAATGGATGGTATCACTAAGGATAAAAATGAATTTAGATTTTTGGAACACTTCTATGATTTCTGTTGAAGAACAGTCATTTGCACATTCTATGATTTCTTTCAAACTTGAATCCAGCAAACTTTTCCCATTTAAAATAATTATCAAAGAACTGAAATTATATAAAGTCTCAGAAAACCTACTGGTCTTAGAATTACTCTGCCCTCATCATGAATGGAAAGCTCTTGACCTTGTCAAACTATCCTAATAAATGACTGAGAAATAATCACTTTAGGACTGGCCCTAAAATAGCTCATCAAGTTTTATAAAAGACTCTTCCAGGTTATGAATTTGTTAAGTTTTCTAAATATTCTTCAAAAAGTGTACAATCATCTTTCTATTTAATCAATTAGCATGCAAGATATTCTATTGATGTATCTAGACTTGCATTGTCTTTTAGGGTAGCTACTAGCCATATATGGCTATTTAAATATAAATTCATTAAAATTAAATAAAATTGAAAACTCAGTTCTTCTCTTGCCCTTACCCACATTTTAAGTGCTCAATTACTACACATAGCCAGTGGCTACCCTATTGGACAGCATTGAATATTCTATCGAACACAGGAAGTCCTATTGGACAGTGTTAGCTGAGACATATCTATCTATCTATCTATCTATCTATCTATCTATCTATCTATCTATCTATCTATCTATCTATCTATTCATCTATCTATCATCTATCTAATATCCTGCATAGGGTTTAGGCCTGGTAGCAAACTCAAATGTCTCAGAGACCAGGAAGGTAAAATATATCGGTAAAGCAACATAATATAAGACTGGAGAGAGATTTCATATTTCTGTTGAATTGGATAGTACAGAGTATATGCTCCATCCAGAGAAATATATGCCTGCATCTAGCAGTGTCTACCCTGGATACTGCTTTTTTCAGCCAAATCTGTGATCCCACAGCGCCCTAAGAACACTTCTGCTACTTTCAGTAAAACCACGGATCTTGAAAAGTATTATCTTACCTTGCCTTCCAGGTAAAATAACAGACTTGAAATTCAAACACAATTTCATTATCAGTGGCCATTTAATGGACGACTTATATAATTGAAGTATATGATTGTGGCCTTGTCTGTACCATAGGTTCTCAAACTTCAGCATGTACCAGAATTACTGGGAGAACTTGAATTTCTGCTTCAGTAGGTCTTGGGTGGACCCTGAGATTTTGCATTTCTAAGTTCCCGAGTGACGCTGGTGTGTACTTTGAGAAACACTAGCTTAAATACTTGCTAATAGTTCTTTTCAGACTAGGCAATTTTCAATGTCCAGTTTTGAGTTGTGAATCACATTTATGTTTATGGGTGAAGAGGCCATCCATATTGGAAGCGAAAAGACTTCAGAATGAGGAGTTAGCAGACCTTGTTTCTCATCTCAGCCCACTGATTGAACCTGCAGCCCCAAGCAAGTCAAACCATCCTCTGGGCCTTAGAAGAATGGGAATGGTCTAAGGGTGCTGTGGATTCTAGATACAATAAGCAGAACTATGAGAGGAGCATGATCAAGGAAACTGAGAAACAATTGGGTGCGATTTCAAGTTTGGAGAGCCAGCAACAGACAGAGGCAAGGAAACAGCAAGCAATTATGCCAGCTTTAGACAATTCAACTGCAGGTCAATAAAAACAGTCTTCAGATAAGGAGGAAGAGACTGTGAGTGATGTGGTACCAACAAAAAGGCTCTGATGAACTGGGACGGAGAATTGATTATCAGGAGAGATGCTGGAGGTGCCAAACCATTGCTGCCTAGAGGAGGAAACAGGAATAAGCCAGAAGACTGAAATCATCCTGGGGAGAAGTTCTTCACACAGAAAGGACACAGCATAAATTATATTTCTGTTATTGCTGTCCATCTTCCATCCATCTGTGATGTTCAAATTAATATTGTACCTATCTTGAAATGAGACTCGGCCTATATCACTAAGAGCTAGAGTTATCTAGGCAAAAGTCCTCTCAATTACTAATTACAGGTAGTTTCTCCACATCTTCTAGGTTTAGACCTTTTGTTTTTTTCTTGGAAATTCTGCCATTCCATATAGGAGTGGCTGGTGCCTCAAAGAATACATGCACATTTTGTTTTGTTTGGTTCCTAGCCACTAAACCATCTTACTGAATTGTCTATAACATTTAACACAGGTAACTCAGCACATGCTTCTTGAACATTTAGCTGAGTGTGTTGCTTTCACTTCCTCCTATAATCTTACAACAGCTCTGTGAAGTAGATACTATTTTATGTCCATGATGGAGGTCCAGAGAAGTAAAGTATCTTACCTAGTCATATAAATTAAACAAGAGCCAAAGTTTCAAATACAGAGTCTTGCTAAAAAAAACACACAAAAAACAAAAAAACAAAAAACAAAAGAGTTGATTTTTCATTCTCAACATTCTTAAATGCTGTCTCAACATTCAGAAGATTTGTGGCATATGTGTGGCTGTCCTGACTGGGTGGCTCTAACTGCTAAGAAGGCATTTCTAAAATAACAGGCCCCTTAGAGCAATCCAAAGTGCTTTTGAGACTCTCATTGACTCAAAAAAACCAACCAAACAAACAAAAAACCCAAAACAACTGACAAGTGAGTGGGGACAGGCATTACCATCTTTGTTTTGTAGATAATTCAATTTAAGTACAGGAAGATTATTTATCCAGAGTCACAAAGAAGAGATTCAGAATTCTGAGTAGAACGCGGACCTTGACCTTGGAAGACTCAGGAAGAGGAAGAATCTGCCTGTGAAAGGCCTGTCTTTTCAATAGATGCAGAGTATCCATTTTCTATTGCAGGGGATTACTTTGTGCAGAAAGCAGTCAGAATCTCACCCTTTGTGATTCACTAAGGACACAAATTTGTGAATACACACATAGAAGTGAAATAATAGAAAACCTTTCTCTGCATATCAGGCTAGGATACTAAAGGGTTCTGATCACATTTCTCTTAAAACATACAACGCCCCAAGCATTAAGAGTCAGGCCAAAGCGTTTCCCCTCATTTTCCCCAGGAACATATTTCTAAATATAAAATGGGATCAGTAGGAAAACAGAATTTGCTTTAGATAATTTCATTGCTAACTTTCATTGAAACGAGGAAAATTCTATCCCCTACATATTATGACAGCAGAAACACTCATGAGGTCAAATTTTGTCCTCAGGAAACCTCCTTATAAGACCTCTCCCATGTCTCCAAGATCCAACAAATGTCACAGGGCTAAATTCAGTGCGAGTCCTGCTGAGGACAGGAAACATTCAGGCGGTTATCAGATGGACTTTAGAGTCAACCAGACCTGGGCTTCAGGTTCTGTTCTTAAGAGGTCGGTGAATTTTTAGGAGCTTATTCAACTCTCTGAGCTTCAGTTTCCTTCTTTGTTAACCTTGCAACTTTGTTGTGTAGGTTAGAGGGGTTGAAATGTGGGAAAGTACTCAGCATAGTTCCTGGCGTATAGTAGGTGCACAATAATGGCTTCATGCTCTTTTCTCTAAGTCCAGATTCAATTCTTGATTTGGTTTTGAATGAGCCATGTGGTCTGGAGCAAGTCAGTTCTCCTCTCTGGGTCTCTAGGACATGATTCGAAAGAGTCCTGGGCTTCAAAATCCCAGCACAGTTGTACAAGGTTCCACGGGACCCAAAAAAACACATGTAGGCTTCCCCCACATTCTATTCCTCACGTTAGTGTAGAATTAGTGTCATCATTCCTAGATCATTGATTTTAAAAAAACAGAGGATGAAACCATTGGCCACGTATTTTGCAAAGATGCTAGATGCTGCTTCTTTATATACTTAATACTGTGTAGTGTGGGTTGTAATCGTAGAACGAACCATGCAGAAACATGTTAATGATCAACTCATCTGAGAGCTAGGTAATAATCACATGGAAGGACAGCAGCAGCCTTCTGTGCACTTTGTCTAAACTCGTATCGCCGCACAATTGCTCTATTGCCAGGTTAATTTAAGCCTGAGCAGACCCTGCAACTTAGGAGGAGATAAGCCAAATCGATCTATAGTCTACTTCCTAACTTTGTATCATGTTGCTATATAAAAATAGGATATGCTTGCCTATCACCAGGAAAACCCGCTGGGACTTTTAAAAATAGTTATTTCAATTCTGAATTTTTAAATAGGAACTAAAACAGTCTAAGCAAATATAGAAAATTGGCATGGATATTAAAAATTGTATGTCTATTTTAAACTAGTGTTTCCTTTTTCCTTGTTGCAAAAAATAACACCTCTCTCTCTCTCTCTCTCTCTCTCTCTCTCTCTCTCTCTCTCTCTCTCTCTCAGGAGGGCGCAGATCACATTGGCCCATGCGGGGATCAAACCGGCAACCTTGGTGTTATCAGAACCACACTCTAACCAACTAAGCTAACCGGCCACCCCAAAAGTAACACATTCTTAATGCAGAAAACTAAAAAACAATTTCCCCCCGAATTAGCTTTATTATTTAGCCCCTGGGAAATGTGGACTGCTAACATCATTTTGGTGTCTGTCTTTTTAGTCATGCCCTTGCATGCACGTTCAAACATCCACACACGCCATTCATTTATTGACAACTTTTATATTTATGCCCCAGCCTAGTTCTCTGTTCTGAGAGTCAAACTCATAGGCAACTGCCATGTTGTCCAACTGTCCTAGTTTGCCCCAAGACTGATGGGTTCCTGGGGTGTGGGACTTTCAGTGCTGAAACTGAGACAATCCTGGGTCAGCTGCCCACTGGATGGCCCCTGCACACCTTAGACTTAGCAGGTGCAAAACTAAACCCATCGTTCCCCCCCCAAAACTCTGCTCCTTCCATGGCCTAATCTTCAGGAATGGTACTATTTTCCATCCATGTGACTGACTCAGGAATTACTGACTGAGGCATTTCTCTTCCTCTTGCTCCATCCAATAGCCAATCTGCTACCAAGTTCTGGTCATCCCCGTCTGACAAATAAGTCTCACCTGGATTACCGCTATGACTTATAACCAGAGCTCCTGCTTCTAGCCTGGCCCTTGTTCTATCCAAATTCCACAAAACAGACAGAGTACTGAATTCCAAAAATTCGAATACGACCGTGTCACGCTAACGCACAGAAGCCCTCAGTGCCTCCCACTGCTCTCAGGAAGAAAATATAAACTCCTCCACGTGACCCACCAAGGTCTGTTTACATCACTAGCTTTGCTATCTCTGTATCCTTCTCTGGGGCCTCTCCACCAACACAATAAAATGCTGCATCATTCAGCCTATTAATCACAAACTTCTGGGCCTCTTTATATACTTTCAAAGACCTGACTTGGATGATATGTTCTCCCAGAAAGCCTCCTCTGAAGCCTGTAAATATTTTATGCTCTTTTTAATAAGTTTATGTAACTTACACATCAGCAAAATTTTGAAGACTAGTTGGCTGAAAAAGTCTCTAGAAACTTACTGGGAGATCTTGTAAAAGGGCTGTTATCTCCTCAGCACCCATAAGGAAAAGCCAACAAGGGACTCGATCTTCTCAGTCTATTTAGTTCAGCAGTGGTTCTCCACCCGGGGTGCCCATTAGAGTCACTTCTGCAGCTTTTCAAAACTTCTGATGCTTTGGCCTCCTACTCAGAAATGATTTAATTGGTCTAAGGTGAAGTCTAGGAGTCAATAATTTTTAAAGTTCCGCAGGTAATTCCAGTATGTATCCAAGATTGACACATACTGCCTTAGTGAGGCCACTGCAGTGCCACCTGGTATTTACACAGTAATTTTCTGCCCATCTTAAGATTCACATGGGCTTCCTCAGCTATTGTTAATCACAACCAAAACCTCTCCCAGGAGAAGCATTCCTTCATGTTCAGCTTTAGCAGCAACAGAGTGATAATGTGAACTCCATGTTTCTGAATTCTACATTTATTTCTCAACTGGACCAAACGGAGCAAGGGATGCAATGAATTTTCATCCTTCAATTCCAACAGAAAGGGAGAGATTAAAGATACATTTGACTAGAAAAAGTTCTCAACCGGAGGTGATTTTGTACCCCAGGTGGATATTTAACAATATCTATAGACATTTTTGGGTGCCACAATGAGGGGTGTGTTACTGACATCTAGTTGGTGCAGGCCAGGGATGCTGGTAAATGTCCTATAATGCACAGTCAGTCCCCTACAGCAAAGAATTATCTGGCCTAAATGTCAGTAGTGTTGAAGTTGAGAAACCCTCATTGAGAATCTAGATGATTCCAAAGCTCCCTGCTAGCTTTAAACCACTTGTATCAATGACTATCTGTGGAAGAGCCTTTGAGTGAGAAACTTAGAGTGAAGTGAGTAGATGAATACGTTAGATTTGGAAAGAAGGAAATAGTAAGTGCAGATATAGGGAAGTTTTAAGGTGGAGATGGGTGAATTGACGGAAACATGTTGTTGAGGTTGTTTCTTGACTATTTCTTCAATATCAGTGATTCTCTACATGTCAACTCTGGACCTGCAGCATCAGCATCCCCTTGTGCAAATTCTCAGGCCCCACCCCAGACCTACAGAATCAGAAACTCTGTGTTTTAACAATCCCTCTAAGTGATATGATGATGCCTGTCAAGTTTGAAAATATTGTTTTAGATCATGTGTTAACCTGTCATTAAGGTCTGTTGTGATTTGGTACATTGCATGACTTCAAGAGTCAGTTTCATTTTTTTGGAGTAGCAGGGCTAAATGAATTGTAAGAGAGCTTATGAAGAGGGCCAGTTGGTCTGCAGGGGAGATGAACTGGAGGTAATGCTTCCTGACAAGTCCATTTAGTGATCTTACTCTTTCATAGGATAGCTGTAATAAAATGCTTTATATGACAGTGCAACGAGGCATGCTGGGTGGTCAACAACAATATTTGGGTAGACATTTAATTGCCAAGGAAAAGAAAAGGAGAAAAAAAAAAGGACAAGTAAATTATAGACAAGGTTCTGAGGATCAGGATACAGAGGATGGTCCTTTCTTTCACCCCTCCAAGACTTAATTGAATCCTGCTTGTCTCACTCACTCACCACCCCCTCCTGATTTTTTTTTCCACTGAAAATCTCACAGCTTAAAGGTAAGGCAAGATTTATCGCTCCTAGTACTAGACTTAGTCCTTGCTATTTCAGAGATAATTTGAAGGAAGTAATGTACCTGTCCATGAAATATGCCAGTGATATGAAAAAGATCTGACATTTAAAAAATCTACAAGGTTGCCTTTCTCCCTATTTTTTTCCTGAGAGGATTTAGGGTTCTTTATCCTCCAAAAACTATGCTGTGAGAGCCAGGTGAAGCCAAGCTATTGCTTCTTCTTTTTGTGACTTTTTATTCCAGCCCCTCATTCCTGAAGGAGTATCTTTGCCTGTTTGTTTCCTCCTCATCTGGACTCTTCTTTTCCTTTATTTCCTTCTTGTAACCCTATAGGGCTGGTGGAGGAAAAGATGTTGAAATTTAAGGGGAAAAAACATAATGATAAATGGAAACAAATAAAAAACAAAACAAAAACAAACCTAAAGTAGCAGTACTTATGCCAGACAAAATAGACTCTAAAACAAAGGCTATCACAGGAGACAAAGAAGGACCCAGTAATTTCACTTCTGGGTATTTATCCAAAGAGACTCAAAACATTACTTTGAAGGAATCTGTGCATCCATATATGCATTGCAGCATTATTTACAATAGCCAAGATATGATGGCAACCTGAGTGTCCATCAATGGATGAATGGATAAAGAAGAGGTAGCACATATAATGGAATATTACTCAGCCATAAAAAAGAATGAAATTTTGCCATCTGCAACAACACGGATGGGCCTAGAGGGTATGGTGCTGAGCGTAGTAAGTCAGATGGAGAAAGACAAATGTCATATGATTTCACTTATATGTGGAATCTAGAGAACATGATAAATGAACAAACAAAACGGAAACAAGCTCATAGATACAGAGAGTATTTTGATGGTTGTCAAATTGGGGAGCAGGGTTAGGAGGATGGGTGAAGTGGGGGAGGAGATTAAGAAGTACACATTGGTAGTTACAAAATAGTCACGGGGATGTAGAGTATAATAGCATGGGGAGAATAGTCAGTAGTATTGTAATAACTAAGTAAGGTGTCAGATGGGTACTGAATGTATTGGGGTGATCACTTCGTAAGTTATATAAATGCCTAACTACTATGTTGTATACCTGAAACTAATATAACATTGTATGTCAACTATAATTGAAAAAAAAATTAAACAATTAGGAGAGGCTATAATGATAAATGGGCTGCTGTGAGGTTGTTCTCCAAGACACTGACAATAAGAACAGATTTCCATAATGAATTCAGATTTGCCTTGAATGAAAAGAAAAGGTTGCAGGTAAAAAATGATGCAATGGCAACAATAAATGAATCATTAATGTCAATATATGTGAGGGTAAGAGTAAGTGACTAAGATTTCTAAAATTGTTTAATGTCCTTCACAGCAATAAATCCTAATCTTAAGGGTTATTCATGTTGCTCAAGCAAGTTTGCTGACGGTAACCACTTTGAGCACCTCTTGTAATTGCAGAAGTCAAACGTGACTTGTATTCATCTTTTGTTATCAGTATATATTGAGCATTACAATTTTAATAAAGTGTTTTCCTTTCTTAAAATGTCTATACATTTTTTTGGCATCCTCTGTATGTGCTAGATCTTATGGAAGACATTCTGGAGGTTTTTGCTATTTGGTTTGCAAAGTTGACCAAAGGGTCCATTTGTATACATACATTTTTTGACATTTTGTATATATATATATAAATGTATATATGCATGTATATGTATATATGTGCATATATATTATACTTATAATCTCCATCCATCCATCCATCAATCCATCCATCCATCCATGAAGCAGATAGTTATTAAGCATCTAACTATATGCCAAGCAGTATTTTAGGGGCTGAGGGTGCTGCGTTAGACCAGTTCCTTTCCCTTGGACCTTGTTACTTGCATATCAGTAGATGAGACAAACGATAAATATGTAAAAAACATCATGATTACAGATGATGGTAAGTGCCATGAGGGAGAGTAATAATAGGATGTCAGGTGGACAGTAACTGGAGGCGTGCGTGTATGAACAGTAAGATCTGGGAAGGTACCTCTGAGTGATTCAATTTTGAGTTGACACTTGAAGTTTAAGAATGTGCCAGCGATTCAGAGATGGAGAGGTGACAAAGGAGGACAAATAGAAATTTTAGGCACACATCAGGTTCTAGAAATGTGAATTCAGGGGGCTATTTGAGCCTATTAAGAAAAATTACCCACAATATGGCAATAAGTCCAAAAGTGTGACTGCAAGTCCTTTCAATGGTAACTGAAGCTTTGTTTCAGCCTACCCAAAGATGACTTATTTTCCTCCAAGAACATACCACTGCTTGATATTGCTATTTAATATTGATGAATTAAGAGCTCAGGCTCTGTGAAGTTATACATGTTAAACTTGTACATGATGCAATGATTTCTGTCTGGTGGCAAAGATAACCCTTAAGTTTATAATTTATTGCTGTGAAGGACATTAAACAATTTTAGAAATCTTAGTCTTGTTTAAAGAAAAAGACTATATAAACCCGATTCCTCAAAATGCTCTTGGAGAACAGTCTTATCTTATTGGCTTCCTGTCATGCTCGGGTATCAGGTGGGGTCTCAGCTCCTGCTCCCTACTTAAGAACGCAGGACATGGTGAGGCCAAAAAGGAACACCCACAGAGCCATAGATAGGGGAGTCATACCACTATAGTCTCGCTGGCGGCTGGGTTGGAGACACAGGAAGCAGAGCTGCACTATCTGCAACCTGCCGTTCACTTCTCTCTGCCAACCAACCTCATTTGCTAGCTGAAATCCACTCTTGTTAGCTCAGCCACCAGCTTCTTGCTAGCCCCCATTTTCTGCTAGCCTAGCCACGGCAGTTATATTAGTGGCCAATGGCTCACTGGTTACAGCTGACGGCCAACTAGCCACAGCTGATGGCCATCCGATCACAGTTGATGGCCATTTACTACCTGAGCCAGCACCTTTCCATGGGAGGCCGAGAGCCTGGAAACTGCACTCCTGGCTCTGTCCCCACACTTCCTCATTAATGAGTGAGTTGAATAAAAATTTTTGACACATGTTTATTTGAGAGTTGAATGAAAGTCATGTTTTAACTTTTTGGAAGTCATACTTTAACAAGACTTACCATGACTCAGCACAGAGGTAAGTTTTAATGAATTCACAAAACCCTAGAATTGTACGCATTTTTTAAAGCAAATGTCCTATTAACTTAGACTCTCCAAAGGGTCTTTTTGTCAAGTTGTTGACCAGAGTAGAATCTCTCAAGACTCCTCATATGCCCTTGCCTTGATATTTCCATGTTCGCCAAGTAATGTTTGGATTGCTAATTCTGTTTCACAAGTGTTCAGATGTCAGGAAAGGGGAACTTTTTAAACTAAACTTATTTAACTAAAGGGGAACTTACTAGAATTCTAGTAAATTAATATACTAGGCCCCTAACTTATGTATCTGCCCCTTATGTGAGTCAATTTTTCCAGGTACCATCAAGTCTGGATAATTGCACAAAACTGAGTTCTTGTATAATCAAAGAAGCTGGGACACAGCAGGTGAGAAGGGACCCTGGCTGGAGCACACCAGCCTAAGTGGCTTCCGTAGTCAACATGAGGAGTCATCTCTAGCTTGTGTCTCTCTAACTCTATCTGTGGAGGTAGGGGAGATGATCATTCTAGCTTTCTTTTCATTATTGGGATGGTCCTAAAGCATTTGTGTTCCTTTGCAGTGAGTTAAAGGTCACTGAAAGGAAGGTAATTCATATGCTCTCAGGGAACAAGTAATGCACTTCCTATGAAGTTAATCAACCTCTTGTCCCCTGACATTAGTTTCTTGTGCTCCCCACAGACAAAACCTGAGCTTCCCCGACGCTTTTTTTTTTTTTTCAGAAGTCCAAGCACTTGCCAGACAGCTGGGATCTCATGAACACCATCTCCAGGAGGAGATGCTGACACCTCCTCCAGCTCCTGAGAAGGAGGGCCTGCGGGGTTGTTCTGCCAAGCACCTCAGAAAGGGATATTCCCCTTGGTCTCAATGACTCTCTTTTTTATAAATGGTGTCCTTCTTCTGAAGAGATAGCTTTCTGAATGTTTTATCTGGTAATTCTCTTGAAAAGACTTTCCAGAAAGAAATGCCCAGAATGACTGGCAGATTGTAATACATTTGAAAAACAAACAACAAAACAAAAACAACATCCCTGTTTAATGCTTAAAATGTGGGAGAGTAGCTGAATGCCCTACAGAAACTGACTCAGTGCATAAGGCCTCTCGGGATGTCAACCCAGTGTTTGAAAATCTTCCAGTTGACAAGGCGAGGTTTAAAAACAGTATTTACAAAGTGCAGAAATAAAAATTGAGGTCTTGAGGCAACTTTTCCGCTTCAGTGTTAACAAAGTGGTGCAATGAATGGTGAAGTGGCTCAACTAAACAAATAGATAAATAACAACTATGAGTAACCAGCAGGCGACATTATTTGGCCAGAACCCCATCAGTTTGAATTATGCCACAGACGTGCACCCGAGGATTCTCAGACGTTCTGCTTAGAATATTCCTTCCCCTTCATCATTCAGCAACTGTGTCTGGCAGGTGATTTCCTCAAAAACATTTTCTGAGTCAAAGACAGAGCATGACCACCAGACAGTTTCCCCCAAAAATAGTTTGGCCAGATCGTGCCACCTCTTTTGTGCTCTTCACTCATAATGGTGCGAGCGAGAACCTCCCCTCCACCTCTACAAGGGTTTCTGAGAGGGAGAAATTTGAGATCACAAAGTTCTTAGGAGCTGCCAGACCCTCATCCAAGATTGCTAAGGAGCAAAAGCCATTTTACGTAAGGAATGCTAGGTGTAGGCAGGAGTCAAACACTCCTGAGAACAATAATGGCAAGTAGTCATTTTACAAGGGGCAAGTTCAAATCACGTGAGCAGGAAGAAGTGGTTTTTTTTTTAAATACATTTTAAATCATGGTGAAAGATATATAACACAAAATCTTAAGTTTTAAGTTTTAAGTTTACAGCTCTGGGGAATTACGTACATTGACGGTGTTGTGTAGCCACCACCATCCATCTCTAGAAGCTTTCCACCTTCCCCACTGAAAACTTTATATCCATTAAGCACTAACTTGCAAGATTCTTTTTTAAAAAAATTTAAGACCAGATTGCATGGTTTCCTGAAACAAACAAACAAATAAACACCAACAACATAGCATGTGCTTTGGCAAGGTGTGTTCTCTTCTTAGATACTGAGGAACTCAGACCTGATTCTCACTGGTGAAAAACTATCTTGGCATTGCAGTAGGTCCTGTTGACCTCATTTGTATGGGACCCATTCCTCTCCTTTTGGAGTCATTGAAGACTGGACAGAGGAGGGCTCCCATTAGCAGCAGAGGCTTGACACATGAATGGCTGAAATTTTCTCTTTGGATGGTGGTTGGAGAAAAAGGGACAGGATACCATCATGGAAGGACTGAAAATAGAACGGAGGCTTAAAGAGAAAGAGAGGAGAGGGTGGAGAGAACTGCTGTGGCCACATGTGGGTAGTGGCTACTGTCTTGGACAGCACAGTTTCAGAGCAGTTCCATCACCACAGAATGTTTTATTGGACAGTGATGATAGAGGGTTTAGTTTCCAGAGTCAGACAGACTTGATTCTGGCTATGTCACTTGCAAGCTCTGTGAATTTGGTTGAGTTATTTTCTCATTCTGAGCCTCAGTTTTTTCATCTGCAAAATGGGGATAATAAGAGTGTCTCCTTCCCTCATGCACTGTTGGTAGATTTGTAAATCGTTGCAGGCACTGTGGAAAACAGTATGGAAGTTTCTCAAAAAATTCAGAATAGAACTACCATATAAACTAGCAATTCTATATCTGGGTACTTATCCTAAGAAATCTAAAACACTAATTTGAAAAGATATATTCAACTTTATTTTCACCACAGCATTATTTACAATAGCCAAGATATGGAAGCAACCTAAATGTCCATCAACAGATGAATGGGTAAAGAACATGTGGCACATATATACAATGAAATATTATTTAGCCATGAAAAAGAATGAAATCTTGCCATTTGTGACACCATGTGTGAATCTAGGGTATTATGCTAAGTGAAGTAAGTCAGAGAGAGAAAACAAATACCATATGATTTCACTTATATGTGGGACCTAAAAAACAAAAGAAATGAACAAACAGAACAAACAAACTGAAAGATACAGTGAACAAACTGATGGCTGCCAGGTGGGAGGGGGTTTGGGGATGTGTGAAAAGGGGGAAGGGATTAATAAGTACAAATTGCCAGTTATAAAAACAGTAACAGAATGTGAGGTGCAGCTTAAGAAATATAGTTAATAATATTGTAATAATGATGTATGGTGTTGGATGGGTACTGGACGTATTGGGCTGATCACTTTGTAAGTTATATAAATGTCTAACCACTGCGCTGTACACCTAAAACTAATACAATAGTGTATATCAATTGTAATTAAAAAAAAAAAAGCGTCTCCCTGTGGAAGTGCCAACTAGCTGGCCATCAAAAATTTATTTTCTTTCTAGGCATCCCACTAACGCACATTTCCCAGTTTCTCTCGCAGTTCAGTATGGTCAGACAGAGCTTTAGTCATGGGAATGTAGGCAGTAATGCCAAGTGTCGTTTTCAGCCAAAACTTCTAGAGAGAGCCTTCTCCACACTTTTTACCCTCAGCCTCTAGATGCAAATAACAGTGAGGGCCTAGGTAGAGATGATCCTCAGGATAAAAGCAACCAGGGTTCTTGCATCACTGCATGGAGGAGAGGCAGGCTGATTAGAAAGCTTTCCCCTTTGGTTGTTATGTGAGCCAGAAATAAACTTGTATTGCATGGGAGCTCTTTCTTACGGCAGCATTGTTTAACCTAGGATATTTACAGGGCTGAATGAGATCATTGAAGCAGGGTCCCAAATAGTACCTGGTAGCTAGTGAATGCTCAGTAAATGTTAGCTGTCTTTTAACAGTTAACAGAAAGGACTATAGAGAATAAGAGACCTGGGTTTAAACTAAGACTGTGCTATTTAGCTATGTAATCTTAAGCAATTTGCTTAAACACAGAGTCTTAAATTCCTCATCTGTAAAAATAAAATAAAATAAGGGAGGGATACTATTAATGAAAAGGAAAAAAATTATTAAAATTAAGAGACTCTGCAGTTTTTCTCTCACTCAGAAGCCTCCTCTATTCCTGCATGATTTAACACTATCTAAGCTGGTTATTCCTTTTCCATGCTGCAGTACTGACTACAGATCTCAGTAGCGGCAGTCTGCTGGGCTCACAGGTGCCATTTTCTTAAGTGGAATCAAGAAGTCCTGTCCCACGGCCAATCCAATATATAGACACCTCTATAAGTCTGCAAACCTCTGGTAATTGCAGGACATTTAGGCTATTGATAAGCACAAAATCAGCAGTCCTTGAGTCCAGAAGGCCATAAAGAAAGCACTTGAACTTTAACAGATCTCAAGAAAACTTAACAGGACTATGAATCATGCTAATTTTCCCCCCTTTCAATTATAAGGTAGGTAGACAGGGAAGTGAACTTGCTTTCAACTGCCTGAGAAGGTTAGGTTCTTTGTTACAGGAGTTTCCATCAATACTGAACATACTTAGCAATGGACCCCTCAATTCCAACTTTCTGTTTCTTGTACCAAGAATAAGGAAACGTTGGTGTACCACTGGGGTATTTAGTGACTGAAGCCCCTTGTATGGGTTTGGGGAATTATTGGGCTGAATTGGGGCCACTGTCAAAGACTGAAATCTGTGGGTTGGAACTAGTGTGGGGTTTCTTCCTTTTCAAGTAAGAAGAGCCATAAGGTTTGTTAGAGAAAATCAGGATGAAACAGAAAGAAAACAAGTATGGCAACTCAGTCCAAAGGACCAGACACAATAAGAAGTACTCAGGGGTCCAGGAGTTAGAAGTCACATGGGGTAGGGAATAAAGAGGGAAGGTCCAAAGCAAACTTCAAGAACACATACCAGGAGTCAAATCAATTTGGAAGTTTTGTGTCAGTGTGGCTCAAAGAGTCCAAACCAAGATAGTGAATTTGTGGAGAAAATACAATTTCAATTTAAGATGGCCTGGTCACACATGATAAGGGAGGACATCAATAGTATATGTAACCAAAGGACAAATGTTACGTGTTTCCTAAAGAAGGAAAAGCAGAATGTATACACATATATACATACTTAGCTTTTCAGTAAGCTGGCAGAATAAAATACTGAACTACCTAAGAGAGGTACCAGTAAGTCAGTTAGGTTTGGAGAATCGGTAGGAAGAAAGTGTTTCTCAGTGTGTGCTTGACAAGTAGCCTGCACCAGAATTATATAGAAAAGTTGTTAAAATGAAGATTCCAGGACCACTGTCTGGGATTTCGATTCAATACAGCACTTTTCGACTCACCAGAAATCCAACTTTGGGGGTGTCAGAAGGGAACAAGTGAACATGGCTGTTTTAAATTAATCAGGCATGGCTGCAAAAGAGGGAAGGCATAAAGCATGTGCAAGATGAATTATGGGAGAAAATACCATTTGCTGGTTGCTTTAGACTTGTACCTCTCACCCCTTCATGGCCTCTGGAGGCTTATCACCTCTGCTTTGACTTTGGGGAGCTGCTTCTTCTTCTCTTCTGCTACTTCCTTCTGTCCGCACCTACCCCACCACAACCTCAGTTAATAACCTGAGCCTCTCTCCTCTATAAAGCATGGGGGCAGCCTGATACAGAAACAACTGGTCCCCATCATCCTACATCCCTCTTCAAGGTAACTAGCCTCTATCAGTCATATTCGGAGGATGCCTGATAAACTCTATAGGGACAGTCTCCAAGTTACCTGTGTTCTGGCAAGGCATTTTCCCATAGCAGTAGGCAGAATTAGGGTATTAATAAATGCTTGCTGATGGTGCCTCCTTACTCTCTTCTTCTTTAAGACACAACCTGGAAAACTCTATTCTGAATACCAGCATTGCCTCCTAAAGAATATGTACCGGGCATTAATAATGTTTTGATCAAATCGAAGGAAAAGATGAATATCACATTTCATAGCATCTAAGAGGCACATATTTATTTTCTTATCAACCATACATTGATAAGAAAGCATTGTGTTATAGTTTAATGGCGAGCATAGTTTCCTTTAGTGGTATGTTAAATAGTTGATAGTTCCTCAGTCTTTATGAACTACGTTACATATAGACAAGTCTTGTTACTGTTAAATATTAGAATGATGATAAATAAGCATTCTGGGTGGGTCAGAATGATAAATCAGAATAAATCAGGATGATTTATTTTCTAACAAATACACAAAAAATAGAGGCAGCACAATTCAATTAAAAACATTCAATTTGGCATTTGCCTGCATGGGGTATTGAGCCTCATTTCTTCATCTATGAAATGAAGACAAAAGAACCTACCTCACAGTATGGTTAGAAAGAAAGACTCTAATATGCCATAGAAATCATGAATAATTTCATTAAATAGCGAATATTAAATACAACCGTAAAACTATTCAGGAAATCGTGCAATGTCTTTTATATGGTTCAGAAGACATTCCATCATGTTGCAGTGTTGTCTCTTGGGTAATTTATAACAAGTAAGAATCCTTTGTGAATGCTACCACAAGTAATTAAGGCCTGGTAGATGTGGCTGAGAAAGCTCTAAGCCTCTGACACCTTTGGAATTACCTTAAAAAATTAATCTGTCAGAATTACTAGGGAAACACTATAGGATTTTCCACTATAGTGGTGGATAAGACAAAGATGCCCTCTATCTCCACGACTATTAAACATTGTATTGGTCCACACAATTGAAGAGAAATAATTAGAGCCATTAGTTAAGTCAGGGAAAAACTATATTTCCAGATGATAAAATTATGTATTTGGAAAAAAACTCCAAAAAAATTAACAAAAAGTTATCATAAACAAGAATAGAACTTAATAAAATAGTAATTTAAGAAAAACAATTCAATAGCTTTTATGTATACAAAAAATAATTTGAATGTATAATGGAAGACCCCATTTACAATAGCAAGAAAGATATAGAGAGACAGAGATAGAGACAGAAAGAGAGAGAGAAATTAACTAGGCATAAACTTATAAATAAACATACTAAACCTAACAGAGAAAACATTAAGCACTCTGGCAAAACACAAAAGGAGACTTGAAAGAATGGAAATACATGCCGTATATGTATTTCAATATTAATAGAAATTTCCTTTGTGATCTCAATAAAAATACCACTGCGTTTTCTTTTCTTCTGGTACTAATTGCTTATAAAGTGACATGGAAAGATCAAACAAGCAAAATATCCAGGAAAACTCTTAAAAAGAAGTGGGAGAGGCTAGCTCTACCAGGTATTAAAACGTACTACAAAATGATTATCTATATGAAAAGAGAGTAATAGTGCAAGACAGGAATGAGAGCTAAACTTTTCTGAATATACCTTGTTTTGTAGTGTTAACTTTAGAATTAAGTAAAAATTTTACATAATCCTAAAACAAAATTAAATTTGTAACAATAAATACTTAAATAATGAAAGCAAAATCAAACAAACAAACCTAATATTTTATGGAACAGAGGTTTAATTGTGGAGAAGAATTATTTCAAGACTTTAAAATATGACTCAGCATCCACAGAGAGCTATATCTTATGGAGAAAAAGAATGTTAAGATGCATGAATTTCAAAAATTCATTCCACAAAGCAAGAAAACTGTTAAACACTATTAAATTTATATCAAAAGAACTCAAGAGCCAACTTAAAGTGGTTTTCATTGGTTCAACATGAGACAGTTCATGTTTTCAAAGGAATAATAATAACTGAAATAGATCGAAACACTTGAGTATATTAAAAAAAAATCCATGAATTTTTAATAATACGGAAGGACCTCACTAGTTACCTATGGAGGATGCTAGAGAAATAACTTGTTATTCTGAAAATTGGTAAAAAGGAATAATAAATCATATCCCTGCATTTTGTGTACAAACCACACCCCAGGGAAGCAAATAGTCATTAAAGGGAAAGTCTTTCTTTACAGAACTCTAAATAATAAATAGTGAAGAAATGATAAGATTAGAAAAAATACCATTTTGGAAACCCTAATGAAATGATGAATCGAGGCAATGTTCTTCAGTGACTTTTAACACGATAAGAGAGCACCATCACGTGTAAGACATTATTGCTAAAAAACAGACTCTGAAGCTGATTAAGTTCCAGCTGTTTGTAGTAAATAAAGAATGTGAGAAATGCTACAGAACAAACCAACCTGTACTTTCTTCAATAAGTACATCGCAAAAAAAAAAAAAAAAAAGGCGGGGGGAGAGGCAATAACTAGATTAAAAGAGACTTCAGAGACATTTCTGTCAGATGCCATGCTTGGACCTTGTTTCGATCCCAATTTGGAAAAAAACGAAAAAACAAAACTAAACTTTTAAATAAATTAGACGGACAATAGTCACATGTAAATAGTGGAAGAATAGTTGATTAATAGGAAGTTTAGTTAATATTCTTCGATATGATAATGGGTTTGTGGTTACGTTTGTAGAAAGATTCCTTATCCTTTCGAGATACATCCTCAAGGATTTTGGGGTGAAATGATAAGATGTTTGGAACAGGGCCACTTCATGACTTTTGTTGGCCCCAGGCACTTTTGCCTTCCTGAGCCCCATCCCACCATCAGAGATTTTTGAAATCCTAAAAATGTCATTGTTTTCGGATGTGAGAAAAAATTAAAATATTTTATTCAATCTTGTTTTCTTCTGCTTTTAAAAGAAATTAAAATATTTTCACAAACTCTTAAAAGCATTCTGGGCCCTGGCCCTATGCTTGCTGTGCCTGGGGGAATGAGTCCACCCTGATCTGGGATTTGCTTCAAAATGATCCAGTGGTGGGGAGACAGAGAGGGAAAATGGATATTGGGGAGTGTGGATGAAATAAAGTTGGCCATGAGTTAATAATGTTGAAGCGGTGTGATGGGTATGGGGGATTATCATATCATCTTTCTACTTTTATGCATGTTTGGAAATTTCCATAATAAATAAGTTAAAACATCAATTTCTGAAAAAGACTTATTTGAATATTATTTTTATTTTTCCACAAAAGAGGAATATGAAATACATAAATAGAACCAAAATAAAAAACTGGTTATTTGAACTTGGTGGTTGTGTAGATCTTGAATAAGTGAGAACTAAAGATATCAAGCCTCATTTGGGACAAAGACCTAATTGTTAAAAATTTGAGAAGATTAGAAATGTAACCTGACAGTGGGTTTAAAATTTTTTTAATTTAAAAATTCATTTTCTAATTATTTTTGGCGGTGGGGAGAATGACACCCATATGGACAGAGATGCCGCCTGCCAATACGGTGGTATTTTATTTCAGAGAAAGCTGGCTAGGGACAGCATTATGAGGATTTCACAGTGGCCCTTGTAACGCAATACAGTGGCCCTTGTAACGCAATACACTTTATTCGATACAAATAAAGTGAGTCTATTCTGCTTTTCAGAAAAGATGCATTTGGTTATTGTGAGCAGGTGACAATATTGGGTTTACGGCCTAGTAAACTCCAGAATACCTGTGTGGGTGACCCTCTTCCCACCGCCTCACAGTCAAGTCTGCTGATCTCTCAGTATCTCCCTCACTCCTCTTTCCATTCATTCTAGAAACAATTACCAAGTGTCTACTCTGTGCCAAGCAAGCATTCTGCTAGACACCTGGTCATCTGCTGGGGAAACAGAGATGTAAGCAGATGTTTTTAAAATAAGTTGAGAATTATTTTAATGGGGGTGGGTGTAGAGGGCTAAGGACACCCCACAGATGCTAAAGAGATCAGGGAAGGTTTCCTGGAGGTGGAGGGAGATTTGAGAGACCCGAAGGAAAGCAACAATTTCCAAATAAAAACAGAATGAGGAAGGCATCCCAGGCAGACAGGCACGCACGAAGCCCTGAAGGCTGTGGAGAGTGCAGGATAGGTAGGAGTGCTGGCTAGAGAAAGGTGTTAGAGGGGAGACTGGGTGGTGGAAAGTGGGGTGAGGGCACGAAGCCAAGGAACGGCTGTAATGAAGGAGCAGTATCAGGTTCTCAAAGTGTCTGGTAGAACCAGCTGCATCAGCATCCCCTGGGAATTTGTTAGAATACTGATTCTCAGGCCTACCCAGACCTACTGAATCAGAAACTCTGGGGGCAAGGTGCAGCCATTTACTGTAACCGACGATTCTGAAGCATTGGTCTAAATGATTTTACCTTCTAAATGTTCTAGGGAACATTTAGTAATATCTGAATACACTTTTGGCTGTAAGATTGACAGCGGTGGAGTACTAATAGCATTTAGTAGCCTGGGATGCTGCTAAACACCTACAATGCACAGAACAGCGCCCCCTCCCCGAATCTGAATGTCAATAGCGCATCTGTTGAGAAACCATAATCCTAGCTGCTTCCTTTCTCCCTGTCCAGTCCCCTCCCCTCCTCTTCCCTCTCCTCCTTTCCACTCCTCTGGCTCTCTTACACATACTTTCTTTTTCTCTTTTCCTTCCTTCCCTCTTTCCCTCCCTCCCTCCTTCATTCCTTACTTCTTTCTTTCCTATCTGTCTATCTATCTATCTATCTATCTATCTATCTATCTATCTATCATCGTCCGTCTATCATCTATCTATCTTCTTCACTCCTACTTATTCCTCTACAGACAGCAGAGCACTTAAAAGGCCACGAAGGGCTCCGCTTCTGCATTTTTTTAAATTCAATTATAGGCAACACTCTCTTTTTACCAACTGATACCAACTCAGTTACCAACTGATAACTCCCCATGCCTAAGTTGATCTATGGCTAATGGAGGCAGTATTTGATGTCTGCCCCCAAAGTCTATTTATCTGCCTGTGAGTGGGATGGTGCTGCTCAGAGCATAGGAGAAAATCACCGCCTCTTGACTGAAGCTGTAGCTCTTGGCCATCCTGCATATAAGCTTACAAAGAAAGGCCCAAACATCCAGGAGTCCTGATTTTGGCATAAAATACAGTTCCCGTGGAAGTTGAGGCTTGAAATATCTTTGCTCTTACAGGAGATATTAGGGTCAGCGCTGAGTTGCTCCTCTAGAACACGGAAGTCCACTGAGAGCACGACCGCGAAGCCCACACAGAATGGTTTTAAGCAAAGATACATGAAGTCATATTACAGAGGATGTGACTAATCCATCAGATAGGATCCTAATCTGATTGACAACATTGACAAATCAAAATAATTATATTCATTGGAAGGTTTATGGGGCAAACGAGTGAGGAAAACTGTGAAGTTAAAATACAAACATTGGCAGAGCCCTTCTAACCCTTTCCAGGAGACTGGGTGCCCTGAAAGACCGATATGAATGTTTGGCCTGCCCGATGGACCTATATTCTCATTGTAGAGTCTGAAGCCATTAACCATCCAGCATCCCTGGCTCTGCTTTCAGGATATCATAGCAACCTTCCGACATTGTCTGCTCTATGGTTTGCCTACAGGGAGAAAACGTCCTGGTGAAGCTAATGTGAATTTTAAGTCGGCTTGATGGTCATGTTCCTCACTGAACATGAATCATGAATTCATTGGCCTTTCAGTTTATGGGCTCCAGTCTCTCTTGAATTTACTTAGTCATCCTGAATTGGTAGAATCAGCTGTGGGACACTGACAACATGGACTTCCAAGGTAGAGAGAGGGCCAGACCAGGGACCACAAAGAATGCCTCCTGGAGTTTGCTACTGGCATTCAGCCTATTGTCTTCCTTTGATCATCCTGACTCCCACAATGCCTCTTCTCTTCCAACTTCCACATTCCAGTGATATTCAAAAAGCATCTGTGGTACACTGAAAAAATTGGCCACAATAGTTTGCAGCTCCTCTCACCACGAGGTGGTGTCTACCTCCTATTTCCTCACCCTCAAATCTAGAAGTGACTTTCTTTGGCCAATAGAATGTGGAGAAAGTGACCCTGTATGAGTTCTGAGACTAGGTATCAAAAGACCTTGCAGTTTCTGTTCTTGCTTTTTTGGAACCCTAAGGTTGCTGTGTGTATAAGGCCGAGCCAGCTTGTTGGATGGTGAGAGACAAATGGCCCAACCACCCCTATCATTTCAGATAACAGCCAGGTAAACCCCAGAAGCAGAGCCACCCTGCTCATGTGCAGCTGACTGCAAATGTCTGAGGAAGTCCAAGCAAGACCAAAAGAAGAACCTTCCAGATGAGCTCAACTTGCCAAAGCACAGAATCTTAAGCTAAATAAATGGTTATTGTTTTAAGCGACTAAATTTTAGAGCAATCTGTTATGCAACAGTAGATAATTGATAGAGCAATATATGTGTTTTTAATAACTCCCAACTATACCCTGAACTTATTGCTACAGTTTGTCTCTGAGAAGCCATAAGATTTGCCTCTTGACATAACACAATTGGGATTTATCTTGGGCTCTCATGAGCTTCAATGGCTCTAGAGGAAGAAACAGCCCCTGCTTTTTCCAACACGATGCTAAGGGATTTGGTTAAATGGTAAAGAAAATTTTGGGTTTGCCAATATTCACTTGAGGGAAAAGAGGAGGGTTAAATACATAAAAATTGCATTTCTCAGACAGAGATAGATTTCTGACCTTCAGCCGGCGGTCTGGATCTCCACTGCAGAGAGAATTTACCGATACTTTGAATGATTTCCAGGCTGGGCTTAAGTTATTCATCACAACCTAAGAAAAGAAACAGGAGTGGTGGGTGGGGGAGGCAATGCTTGACATTTTCACATTTCAACATAAAAACTGCTTGAGAAGCATTGTGGCACTTATGAAAAGGACAATTGTCTGGAATAGGTGCCTTAATGAAAACTTGGGGTAGTAAATCTTTTAAGGGTACCCACTCAGTGGGTCATTGTGGGCAGAACTCCTTAGGGTCACTGGCCTGGCTGTCGTTTCACGAATAACGACAGTAATATTGTACAGTATGTGGATGCTGGGAATGACGCTTTCTGTACCAGCAGGGGTTGGGATTAATGAAGGGGAGCTGCCTCGGCCTCCGATAAAGGATCTTCAGTTCTGTAGGACTGTGAGCCCTGTGGCATAGTCTCTTGTATTGAGGTCACATAGGCAGAGACTATTGGTGGGTGTGGAGGTGTGGCACGACAATTCTATTCTACTGCTAAAGGATTGAATGGTCTTTGGTAACCTGTGACCTTGATTTAGACCAGATTGTAAGTCAGAAGAGAAGTTGCTAGAAGAAAAATCCCAGCAGCATACTTACAATATCTATCCTAAGAAGACACACAGGGCAGATCTTCAGATCTTCAGTCACAAACTCAGTCTATAATATGGCAAACCCTTTTAAAAGCAGCTTGCTAATCATGAACTTGGCTAAATACTGCCCAAGAGTCCATATGAGTCGTCTTATCCTGCCATCACTATGATTCAAATAATTCAATTTGGTTTAAAATGTATGAATATCTGCTCTGTGCCTAGGATTATTTTGTGGACTCTAGGGCAGGGGTGTTCAAAGTGTGATTCCTGAATCCGCAGGAGCTGCTAAAATGCAAATTTCTAGGTTCCTCCCAGACCTACTGATAGCGGGTAGGCTCCCCTAGGTGATCCTGATGCATGAACTTTGAGGACCACTGCTCTAGGGATATACAAATGAACTTAAATGGAATTCTGTCATATTAATTTTTCTTCCTATGAAGTTTTTAGTTAGCAAAAACCTTAGCACTGTATAAAGAATTCTCTATTTAAGTAACATATTTCAAAAGTGATTCTCTCTTCTGGATTTCTTAAATATGAATTATTGATTATATCATGGGCTCATTCTTAACTTTCTCTGAATGTATTGAAGTAGAAAAACAATGTTCCTGTGTGACTTTGTCTTGTGCTCTGATGTCCTAGTAGTGAGAAGAAAACAGATAAAATTGTTTGGGTTCATTTAAATTCCCCACCTTTATATAAAAATGCTAAGAAGTGAAGATGTTTCATTGCAACAGTTTTGGAAAACTCAATAGCAGATCAAAATTTCAACTAGAAATTTCCTCTGTAATTAAAATGTGTGTGTGTGTGTGTGTGTGTGTGTGTGTGTTCTCACTCATGTGTGAGAACGTGTGTAAGCGCATGTGTTACTTCCAAGAGAACAATATTGCCTGGTATTTATTTTGTATTTATTGAGTAAGAAAGAGGAAAAATCAATGCTTTACTGCTTGACTCACTGGAAAACTTCATAATCACATTTCTTGTGAGACTCCAGGAGCCCCACACCTAACTGTGAGAAATGGGAAAGTGACTTGAGCTCCCAAAAGTTCAGTTTATTCAACTGTAAAATGGGGGTAGTAATAATCACGTGAAGGGATTGTTGTGGAAAGTAGATAAAATAATGTACATAAAATCACTTAGGACAATGCTCGGCACCTAGTCCCTCTTATTAAATGTTAGCTAGGATTCACATTTTTGTTATTAATAAGTTGCTGGCTCTCTGTATTGAAAGTCAATAATGGAAAATTTGGGTGAGAGAGGGTCTTCTCTTCTAACATCTAAGTTGAGAATAAAGAGTCTTCTTGAGAATACTGAAGACGCCATGTCTCAGTGCATAGCAACAGACATTAAGAAATGTGAGGGGTTTCTCAAAAAAGGTCAATTTATCATTTTAGGAGATTAAATGCAGAGCTGAAGATGACTTTTCTCACCTCAGTTCGGTGCACGAGCTGCTGCGTTGCATCATCATTCATACGAAAGATTTCCAGAAATGGGTCAGATTTACTGAAGAAATCCTAAAATAGAGAAAAATCAGTTGTTGCCCTCCTCCACACAAACACATCTGATTCAGCCCTGGATCAAATGCCCCTGGATTTGACCCTTCACTGCTTTATTATTTATCCCTGCCATCCCCCTTGGCTAGAATGAGCTGCATCTGAGCTCCAAGTCCTTTGAGAAGTCAGCACTTGGTTGAAATCCCAAGTATTCTTCAAAGATCAATTCAAATGCCAGTTCTTTGAGAAGCAATGTATCTGCTGTCTTAAACATGTTAATTATAGTTAGTGTAAAGCCTGTATCTGATGTCTACAGAATCTGGATCACCTATAGGTCTGTTTCTACCTGGTTTTTGGTTCTGCTTCTTGGTATGCTTGCTAATTTCTGATTAAATACCATGTTTCCCTGAAAATAAGACCTAGCTGGACCATCAGCTCTAATGCGTCTTTTAGAGCAAAAATTAATATAAGACCAGTCTTATATAATATAATATAATATAATATAATATAATATAATATAATATAATATAATATATTAAAGGTAAGGTCAGCTCTCCCAGACTTCCTCCCCATGTTCCCTACACAGGCATTTCTCCGAATAAAATCCTTGCATATTTAATCCTAACTTGGTGTCTGTTTCTTGGATTAGCTCGACTAACTCATGGAATGGCCTTAGACAAGTTACTTCATCTTTGAATCGATTTCCTTACCTTTAAAACAGGGTTAATAATATCTGTTGCATGGAAGTTATAAGAATGAATAAATGTGATAATGCATGAAAAGCTTTTAACCTTGTACCTGGCAAATATAGGTGATTAAAAAAATGTCATTTTTCTTCCCTTTCACATCTTCTCTTTTCCTTTGAAATGTCCCTATCAATGGGGTTAACTCATATTTACCTGTGCACATCTGACCAGTGTCATTTGGGAACAAATGAAATCTTGGTGTAACAAAATTGTCCTGTTTATTTTTCTAAGATTTTTATTAAAATATAGCTAACATACAGTATTATATTAGTTTCAGGGGTACGCAATAGTTATTCAACATTTATGTACCTAAAGAAGCGATCACCATAATAAGTCCAGCAACCACCTGACACCGTACCACGCTATCACAATATTATTGACTATATTCCCCATGCTGTATAGTATATCCTCATGACTTATTTGTTTTATACCTGGAAATTTGAACCTCTTATTCCCTTTCACCTTTCTGCTCTTTTTTAATTTTTCAATTACAGTCGACATTCAATATTATTTTATATTAATTTCAGGTGTACAGCACAGTGATTAGACATTTTCATTTAAAAAAATGATCCTCTGTTAATTATAGTCCTTTTCCCATCTCATTAACGGCTTCTCAATTTGGAGGAAGTCTTACTTTGCAGACCTCTCTGAAATCTTTGATCTGTTTAAAAATGTGGGTCGAAAGGGAAAAAACTAGCTGCAGGGGAAGATCTGATTAAACTTTGTATGCTGGATTTATGATTTCCTTCAATAAGGTTAATGCCAAAACTTTACCTTATCATCCAATTTCCGTGCGTTGAATGCAAGTTCAACATAGTCGTCATTGCCAGATAATTCCTCAGCAATCACCTAAAGGAAAAAGCACACGTCAGCTGTTGTGGCGGTTGGATCACTCAGCCCAGAAATTCATGAACAAATTCAGCTCATGTTTGGTCCAAAAATCAACAAAGACATTTTGGGCAAGAAGTTTCCTACAACTGTAGTAAACATGGCACAGCATTTCCAGGTATACAGGGCAACTCCCTAAGATAGACAATAGTAGATAACTAGATTTCATTTATGCTGAGCATGAGAACACGAGATACGGGGTATAAGTTGGAGGAAGAGATATTTGGAGGAGCAGTTACAAAGAGCTTCTTTCTTGAAAAGTCACACTGCATTGGATGGTACTTCCATAAACAAACTATATACATAAACATATATATATATATATATATATATATATAGAGAGAGAGAGAGAGAGAGAGAGAGAGAGAGAGAGAGAAAGCGAGAGAGAGAGAGAGAGAGAGAGAGAGAGAGAGAGACTGAGATTGAAAGACCTAAGCCCTTAACTACCAAGACAGAGAATTCCTGACAAGGATTTTGATGTAAGTGAAGAGATAATATTATCTAAGAGACTCTTTCATAATAAATCACTTTTCAATATTTAATAGCTAGTGACTCTCAAAGCCTCAGAGCAGAAATTGATGGAAAAGAGAGTCAGGAGAAAAACAACAATAAAAATCTAGGGACCAGTCTTTACATATAGGTTAAACCACTTAAAAATAATGTTGAGGACTTCACATGCATTCAGAGACCATAGCATGCAGATACCCTTTCAAATTGGTTACGTTGAGGTACTGAGATTTAATTCAATTTTATGTCCATTCTATCTGAGCTCAATTTTCTCTTTAGGAGTTGGGTCCATCTGTTCTGAGTATACACTGGTAGTCTCTGGAAATTTTTATATCATACCTAATATTAAAGCTAAAAAGGTTGTCCAAAGAGAGAAATATGCCCCCTTCCAAAAGTGTGAGCAACTGAGGAGTAGGAAACATGAATTCAGTAAAAACTCAAGAACTGCTTCCTAAACCAAGAACCATTCTATTCAGATTTTTTTATTGGATCCTCCTTTGTCCCTTATCACCATAATGACTCTTAGACTCCATTTAAGCAGTGGTCTTTAACGACTCTGTGGTTACAGACACCTTTGGAAAGGTGATGAAAGTTATGATCTCCATCTGCAGAAAACTTAGCACATATTTTCAAGTGTTTTCCAAAAGCTATTAAAGCCATTGTTTTGATCCAAAGACCCAAGATTAAGAGGAGTATTTAAAATTAAGTAGGAAATCAAGTTTCTCTGGAATGTGTGTAGAAAGAAAATCTCTAAGGTGTCTTAGAGAAGAGGTCACAAGGTGAGGTTCTGATCCCATGGGAAAGAACCGTGGCAAATCTCACACCTGAGTCCCCCATCTCAACGCTTCTCTGGGTTTGTGGGCTTTGGGAGTAAGCCTTTGGATACATGGCTTTTCAGAGCACCAGTGGGGTCTTCAAATTCTATTTGAACTACTTGTTCATGATGAAACATGACAATCAAGAAAAAACTTTGATGTGACGATGTCGTTTAAAATATTCATGCAACAAACTCAGGTAAGTGATTGTAAGTATGATCACAACTTTCCCTAACGGGAATTCTTTGGAATTTTTCCTTTTAAAAAATAGCTTCCATTATGTAAAAAAGTGAATCAGTCACTTTCAAGTTAAAAAGGAATGTTCAAAGAAACTCAGGAAGTTGGCCTCCTGGCAATTTGCCCTGCCTAGCAATTTAGATTCTTCTGGTACCTTTTTCTGTCTTTTTTTTTTTTTTCTGGGGCGGGGGGTGGGGGGGGGGGGTGGGTCCACACAGCTAACTGGTTAGATTACTTTCTCTACCTTTCTCAAAGGCTCTAACACAAGACGTCAAAGTTTAAAATATATGAAAATTTAAGATCTGATTGAGAAGTACTTCCAGCATTGCCCAATAGAACATTCTGCAATCACAGAAATGTTCTATATCTGCACTAATGCAGTAGCTGCCCCGAGTAACTATTGAGCACTTGATATGTGGCTGGTGTGACTCAGCAGTGGATATCTGCTTTTATTTCATTTTAAATAATTTTATTGAAGCTTAAAGAAGCACATGTGGCTCGAGGCTACAGCATAGCTCCAAACTATTGTATCAAAGAAGAGAGTTGAATGCTGGGCTCTCTGGTCTGTAGGCAACAAACCAAACCTTGGACTAAATGTGATTAGAGTACATTTTAAATTCTCAAAAAAATGAGAGGCAGAGATAGGTAGCTTTGCTGATTTGAAAACCCCAGATAATCCCAGATTCAGTCCATGCTTGACAAACCCAAGTCCCCCCACTAAAACCTATATTACAGTTGCAGAAGTGCTCAGGAGAAGTGGATGGTCTCACTTTCATATCCTTCTACCCTTTTTTCCCAGGGGTAGAAAGGTGCAATTGTACTGGCAGGAAACAGAAAGAAAGAAAAAAGCAAGAGGTGTGTGGGATAGTTGAGCAGTTTTGGCATCAAGTCCCAAAAGCCCCAAGGTCTGCTTTCCACGCCTCTGGTTTGTCCCAGCCAGCTACATGCGGGCGGGTGGCTGCTTCCGGAGGGCTCACCGTGATGGAGGATTTCCCAGCCGTGTTCCCGTGCTTCAACAAGGATTTGGACAGCTTTCTCTGGGAAACAATCTGCACAAAAGAGAACAAAAGGTGGAGATAATGGGCATAGGACTGCAGGTCTACTTTTTACTTTTTCCTCTACAAAATTCTGTAGAGGAAATTCACAGCTCTGCTCGAAGTTACGACATCGATGTCCATTAATTTTCCAAGGTTTTTCCATGAACCTCTCCTAAATATAGGTTATTTCTTTTTTCCTCTTCTGGTGTGTGATGTAAGAGTGAATGTGACAAATTACAGATAATTCAGTCAATTAGGAGGTGGCTTAATGGTTGCTGAGGAATTCATATCAAAATTAGATGGCAAATGTTGGATGTGTACATTAAGATAAAATAGATGCAGTTTCAGAATGATCTCTAATTAGCACTGAAACCTCTGCGCAAAGTGGGGGGTGGGTGCAGGGAGGAAAAGAAACCCAAGATCTAAATATATACCTTCTCTATCTACTACCTCTAGAGTTCTATTTTTAACATACTCATTAGGAAGCTATAAAGTAAGTCATCAGGAAACTGATGCTCCGACAAGCCAACAGGAGTAATTGGGGTCTTCTCCATGACTCAGTGTCAATCACAACGTGCACTGACAACTAAAGTCATTATTATATTAGGAGCTATTCTTAGCAGAACCTGCCCCATTCCCCTCTCTTCCTGTTTTGAAAGAGAAGTGTGGCAAGATCTTGAGGCCCTGGTGGGTATGACTCCCTAAGTGCAAGCAGTGCCCTTGCCTAGGGAGGACAAACTCACCGTTGCTATAGGCAGCTTCTGTCTAAGATGACCCCCAGCAGTCCTCACTTCCTGGTAGTCCCCCCATTGTATAAGTGCCTCCCCTCGAGTGTGGGACGGATCCAGGGACTGGCGTCTAACAAACAGAATACCACAAACGTGATGCGATATCACTTCTGAGATTAAGTCACCAATTGGCTGTGGCTTCTTACTTGCTTGCCCCTCTCCCTCTCCTTCTTTCTCTCAGAGCCTTTGCTCTGACGGAAGCAAGCTGTTGTGTTTTGAGAAGCCCTAGAGAGCAGCCCATGCAGCCAGGAAGTGATGTCAACAGCCACACGAGCAAGCTTGGAAGCAGCTCCAGGCCCAGGTTGAGCTTTGGGATAACTGTACCTCGACAGGAGCCTGGTGAGAGACCCTGATCCAGGGAATGCAGCCACGCTGTTACCCCCAGCCCCACCCCGATTCTGGACATAGAGAAACTGTGAGATCATGTTTGTTTTTCAAAAGCTGTCAAGTTTTGGGACAATATTCTATGCAGCATTAGGTAACAATATATATACAGAGGGTGCCAAAAAAATGCATATACATTTTAAGAAAGAAAAAACTGTATTAAAATCGTAATACTCAATAATGACAACAAAAGATGAATACAAGTCATGTGTATACATTTTTTTGGCACCCTGGTATTTACAGAAAGAGAGGAAAAGAGATCACTGTGAAAAGCAGGGCAACAAACCCATTCTCTGAAATCCTTATATATTTTTATCTCTGTCTTAGAGCAATGAAAATTCTGAGTGTGCTGGTGTCAAATGAAGCCAGTTCAGAGAACTTCTCTAGGCTAAGCAGATTTAAAGATCCTGATGTTCAGTCAGCTATCCTCTGAAGAGGAAAGAGTATTTCTGTAAAAAATCATCTGATGGTGTTGAGAATGACGACGATGATGATAATGATGACTGATGACAATGACAGCGATTGGTACTCCCATTTAAGGAGTTCATATTACGTGGCAGATGCTTATTCACTCCACAGATATTTATTTAGCCCTCACTGTCTGCCGGACTTGGTGTCAGGCACAGAGAATACAATGCTAAGCAAAGTCAGATGCAATTTCTGACATCAGGGGGCTTATGTTCTTCTGGCAGGGGAGATAGGAATTAACCAAATGGTTATATAAACAAAGAAAACTTGTCACAAAGGAGAGACGCACTGGCCATGGTGGGGTGGTGGAGACAATAAAATGGACAGGTGGTAGGGCGGATGAAGGTAGACCATTTAAGAATCTCTTGCAGTAGTCCAGGCAAGCGGTGATGGTGGTCGTGGAGATAGAGAGAAGCGGCTGTTATTTATGAGCTATTTAGATGTGAAAAAGTCAGAATTTGGAAATGGATTGAATATGGAAAAGAGGGATCATAAATGCATCCTTGGATAAGATGGTTATGCCATTCATTGAGGTAAGGGACACAAGAAGAGGACATTAAAATTGGGGGCAAAGGACATGTGCTCCGGTTTGGGGCAGAAAACAGAATGGTTGAAAAGGAGAGGAGGAGGGAAGGAAACTGAGTAAGCACATGAAGACAATTCTTTTAATACGTTTGTCTATAAAGTGAGGAAGAGAGAGAGAATAGAATCTGAAGGGAATGAGAAATTGAGTAAGGTCTTTAATGGTTGCTTTATTGCTAATTTTACAACCCCACAAATTTTATATTATCCATTTCCTTTTATAGAGGAGGAAAATAGGACACAGAGATTTTAAGTATCTTTTCCAAGGCCACAGAGCTAAGAGGTCATGGGCCACGGAGTTGAATACACGTCTGATTCCAGAGACTGATCTCTAGCAACATTCTGATTGGTAAACAAACCCATGAAACAGATTCAGAAAATATTCACAGCTGGATTTGCACTATATGTGTTTGCTTTTAAGCCCTGAATCCCACGTTAGTGTGCTTTATCTTGGAGAAGATTGTAAAGAAATAATCAAGATAAACCTCAAGAATGAAGTAACCTGAAGGCCTCAGTTAAGGACACTGCAGCATCATGACTAAGAACACAGGTTTGCTTTTTTTCATTTATTTATAACAGGTTATCAATAAGACGTCATGGAAAAAATGTGAGATAATAAAGGAATTGGCATTCTATCCTATCCTTATTTCTAAATCCAAACTCTTCACCTTTTCCACTCCACTCATTAAGAAGGTCCCAGTGGTTCTTGTTCTGCAGACAAAATCATTATCCCTTCCCCCCTTCCATTCACAGATTGTCACAGCTACCATTTCCTAGAAAAATGTAGACATTGTTCTTGAACTTGAGATGAACCAAAACAGAGGAAACACAGAAAACAAACAGTAAAAGGGCACTAGACGACTTTATAATTTCTCTCCAGGGATTTTTCAGCAAAGAGAGATGAAGAAGACAGATGAATAAAAGACAAAACAAGGGTTACTGGTAAACAGTAGCCAGGCCAACATTGGACCAAAGAAAGGCAACATACGTTGCTTTCCGCATAAATCTGGTCTCAGAAGTACTTCTGTCCGTAGTCACTGTGCTTCTTCCACAGTGGTTATCTACCCGTATGGTTCCAAGTGGCCCCAAACACCCTCTTAGCTGTAATAACTCACTCACTGGGTTACCGGGCATGGGGAGACTATCTTTATAGACTACCATATTTTGCCATGTATAATGCGCACTTTTATGCCCAAATCTGTGAGGGAAAAATAAAGATGCGCATTATACATGGGTAGTACTAATTGCGTTTCCCTGAAAGTTTGGGCCAAAAATGTGGGTGTGCATTATACAAGGCAAAATACAGTATCTTCCAAGATCCACATTATCATTCTTCAAGGAAGACCAAGGAAGACTTAACCCATAAAAACCTGGATGGTCACAGTTCTCTCTCTTCACTCCTAACTTATCTAGAAATGTCAACATTTTCATTTGTAGGGTGTGAAGAAAATGCTCCTGTGTTTCAGCTCCTGCCTTTTGCAAATCCTAGGAAGATAAGAAATTTCTCAGGAAATATTCCTTAAGAAATGGGCATTTGGGTATACAAATGGCTAATAAAGCAGGAAATTAAAACAAACTTATTTTACAGTCCCCAGGCCTCCATCTCAGTTCCAAAGAATGAGTGATAATTACGGTTTCAAACCTTTCATTGTAATAATAACCAACAAACAATATTGCCATTCTTATCACTTTTGGGCAAAGACAGTAGGGCTGCCCAGTTGGAGCAACATCTATAGAGAAAAGCCTATTTGTTGCAAACCCCACTTCTCAATGTATGTTTTGTTGCAGTGGAAGGAACTGGATCAGGCTCAGAAAAGCCTTAGGTCCTGTCAGAAGATGAGAAAGAGTGACAAAGACTCACCTTGGTCCCAGATGACATTTGAGACCAACAAAGAGCCAGCTCTGCCTGGCATCAAACTAAAGGGGATGCACTTGCCAAAAGTCCTCTAATTTGATTCTTTTTGCCCTTAAGGCGGGTCACAGCTGCAATTCTTAGCATTCAACAACAGGGTTCAAGTGGAGGAGGGAGGAAATGAAGCTGGAATACTCCTTTTAGCAAAGCGGGACTGGAGGATATTGGTACCACGGAGCCCTGATCTGCAGTCACACATGGATTTGAGGAGGAAGTGCTTCTCCCTCGGGAAGTGGACAATCTTCTCACGCATAGCTCCTAATTTTTCAGGAAAGGCTACTGTTTCCTTTAGATGAATGGGAACAAAGCCAGAACAAAAAAAGAAAATGTTTTAGCCAATATTTCAACAAGTGTATGTATATTCAGCTGAATTTTCTTCAAAGTCTTTCAAAACAGTCATTTTGGGGATAAGTTATTTTCCATGAGTCTGCTTTTACTGAAAGCATCTTCAGATGCTGTTTTGAAATTGCTTTAAGACTCTATGCAACAACAAGCATTTATTGAAAACCTCCTCTGTGCCAGGCCCTGTTGTGAGGCTACAAGTGGTGAACAGATTAAAAACATCGTTACAATACTTGACAGTCACATCTGTAATAGCCAGAATTGATCACACCCAAAGCATGCATCAGAGAGCTCTCCATAAAAGGTAAGTATAGATTGTGTGGAAAAGTCTTTATGTAGTAAGTCTGGAAATCACAGGACCAGAAAAGGTTTGAGATCTCAACTGCGGGGCATCAATAGAGCTTTAGTGGCAAATCCTGGGAAGACAACCGTGTAAGGAGCATTCCTTATACTTGTTTGGCCCCAAACAAGCGATGTCAAGCGATGTCTCTAAGTGTTCTGAAAACTACTACCGTGTTTCCCCGAAAATAAGACCCAGGCGGACCATCAGCTCTAATGCGTCTTTTGGAGCAAAAATTAATATAAGACCTGGTCTTATTTTAATTTAAGAAGACTGGATCTTATAGTATAATGTAATATACTACCAGGTCTTCTATTAATTTTTGCTCCAAAAAACACATTAGAGCTAATGGTCTGGCTAGGTCTTCTTTTCAGGGAAATAGTAGTACAAAGTAGTACAGGGTAGTACAATGACTACCACCACCACTACAGATAACAATTAAGGTTTCCTGAATGCTCGTTGTAGGAGACAGATCCCCTCAGGCTCTACTACTGCACAGCTGGCAGGGCGTGTCTTTGCCTGAGGTTTTCTTTGGTATCCATGCTTGCTATCCACAATCACAGCAGGCTGGAGGTAGGGAGGATTGACAAATACCCTTGGGAGAGGATCTCCACCACTGACTGATGATCACTGGTGCGGAAATGCCCCAGCTCCTTTGCTCCAGGGGTGGGGATGTCTCCCCGGTAGTTGTTCTACACGGGCACATGAGTTTTTCCAGTGGTGATTTGTTAGACAGCGCACCCTGTATTTTATGGGCAACTTTCCCTCTCTTGTCTCACTTCTCCACTTCCCTTATGGTGTTTCTTTCACCTCCCAAATAATCTATTTACTCTCTAATCCTTGCCTGCTGCTGGGGAAAATGAACAAATTTTTTACTCTGTATTGGATAACCTGTGCAGTGTTTCACACACATTATCTCATTTACTGTCATTTAATGATCTAACTCTCTCTTGCTCCCAAACAACTGGGACAAGAGAAGAAAGGTTAGAGGAAATCAAGGAGTTTATCTAAGGTCACATAGCATTATGGACTGAATTGTGTCCCTCTCAAATTCTTGTGTTGAAGTCATAACCCGCAGAGTGACTGTATTTAGTGATCGGGCCTTTACGGAGATACTACCATGTTTCCCCAAAAATAAGACCTAGTCGACAATCAGTTCCAGTGCATTTTTTTGGAGCGAAAATTAATATAAGACCGGGTCTTATCTAACAGAATATAATAGGTTCAATGAGAGAATAAGGTTGGGGCCCTCATCCAATAGGACTGGTGTCCTTATAAGAAGAGGAAGATACATCAGAGATCTGCATATGCACACAGAGAAAAGGCTGTGCAATGACACACTGGGAAGGTAGCTGTCTGCAAGCCAGCAAGAGAGGCCTCACCACCAACCAACATGGCTACCGCCTTGGTCTTGGAAGTCCAGCCTCCAAAACTATGAGAAAATAAATATCTGTTGTTTAAGTCATCAGCAGTCTGTGATATTTCAATATGGCAGCCCTAACAGACTAATAATACACATAGCTTATTAGAGTGGAAGCCAGGATTCAGTCCTTTATTGGACAAATATTTATTCTGTATTTATTATATGCTGAATGGTAAGAATATATATTACTTCTATGACAAAACAAAAAATCTTTGCAGATCTAATTAAGGGTCTTGAGGTGCGGAGTTCACCTTGGATTACCCCTAAATGCAATCACGTGTCCTTATAAAAGGGAATCAGAGGGAGATTTGATGAGACAAACTCAGAACTGAAATATGAAGGCAGAGCGGAGAGAGTTTTGAAGACAATGGACATCTGATGTGATGCAGCCACAAGCTAAGGGACGCCAGCAGTCACCAGAGGTTGGAAGAGGCAAGGAACGGATTCTCTCCCAGAGCATTCAGAAGGAGCATGGCTCTGCCGACACCTTGATTTCAGACTTTTGCCACCGAGAACTGTGAGAAAATACATTTCTGCTGTTTTAAGCCACCACATTTGCGATCATTTGTAACAGCAGACATGGGAAACTAAGACTGACTTCACACATGATCAGGTTCGGCGTTCTAGGAAAAGATGCAGTGACAGCCTCAGGGATGCTAATTCTAGGGAAATCCCTCCTATCCCATGTCCTGTCCCAAGTTTTCTGGGTCATATCACTTTACCTGGTGGAAATCGGACCTGATCAAGGGAAGTATTATGCCAGGGGAGCCTTCTCTTGGTGCTCTCCCTCCATTTCCTGGTACCTTGCTCCCAGTGCTGAACCAAAAACACCCACAATCTTATCTGAGCACAGAGTAACCCCTGAGAACTTTGGCCTCTTGTATGCACTACCAATAAAAGGAAGCCTTAAAAATATTTTAAAGAGTATAAAATAAAACCAACAAGGACTATGCTTTTTCTTATGCTGTGCCCTCTGCCTGGGATTAGTCACATCCTTTCCCCTCAACTGGGAAATTGTATCATTTTTCAAGATCCACCTTAGGAGTTTGGAATAGTTGCTGAGGTAAGAGGAAGGGAAGCCACCTGTGAGACTGAGAACCCTTCCTTTGCCCCTCACAGAGTGTTCTCTGTTCTTTACCCTCTCTGGCCCCTTCCAGAAGCAGCCTGGCCTGGGAACCAGTTAGAAATGAAGAATCTCAGACACCCCACCCCCTACCTACTGAATCAGAATCTGCATTTTAATAAGATTCCCCAGGTGATTTGCATGCACATTAGAGTTGAGAAGCACTGAGCGAGAAAGTGAGAATTGCATGTAGATAATTTTAGTACAGTGGGATCAGATTTAAAAGTAAAGGAATTTTAAATTAATCTGTTCTGCTTATTTAGATTTTTATTAATAGGTAAAGTTGTAGGACCTAAAAAAGGTACAATGCTGATGCTTTCTCAGCCATTCAGGGAGAGGACATACAACATGAGTGAGTGTGTGTGTGTGTGTGTGTGTGTGTGTGTGTGTGTGTGTAGTTTTATATAAATTTAGTATGGTCCTTACTCTCCAATGAAAACTTACAAAAGAACCACCCTAGGAAGAATGATTCAGAAGGACAGGGGCAATGGGTAATCTACTGGTTCGGGCTTCCTGTCTTCAGCTTTCCATTAAGCAGGGTTCTAATTACTTCAAGTGTAATTACAGGCTTTTACCCGTTCTCTGACTTCATTAGTAAAGGACAGACTGGAGGGAGAGTTTCGGAGAGGGATTTAAGTACTGCTGTGTATTAATGATCTACCTTTATCTCTAATGATGAGGGTAAGGCCCCATCATCACCACAAATGACCTGGCTGGGTGACTAGTCAGAGGCCACTGTCTCTACCACCCCAGCCACACCACAGGGCATTCAGGAGAAGGACCATAAAATATATTGTCCAAATTGGGACATTTTTGTAAATGAAAGGGGATGGTGTTAATAATTAAACCATGACAGTAGGTACATACTGGGATGGCCGAGGGCAAACGGCGTCCTAGGTGAGCCTATTGTTATCAGGAGACCTGATGTGGAAGGATGAATTCCCCTCCTTGGAAGTACTGATGCAGAGGACAGAAGCCGACCCTGCACTGGCCTGGCTAAATTCTGCACTGCTTATCTCTTCTTCCCCATTTCAAGCTGTTCTGATTCCACTGAACCCAGTCTGCAAGCTGACTGTAATGCTAGTTTTCCTGGCTTGAATCTCATTGGACAGAGAGAAGTTGGAAGAGTTTCTGCTCCTTTGTTTCTGATTATTGTCTTGGGAATGTATGCAGACCTCGGGCTCTGGGTGGGCAGAAGCGTGGGTGAAGCATAAATCAGCTCACCGGAGGCCTCACCCAACCTGCCCTGGTGTACAGAGCAGCCCCAAAGGCTCACATTCCATCCAAAACAAAGTTAACGAATTCATAGCTGGCCTCGTTTTGTCCTGAAATCTGAAACCAAGACTTCTGGGAATAATTTTTGTAATCCAAGCAGTTATTGGTTTTTTCTCCCTCTAAACTGTATTAGGTTAATTCCAAATATAAATATCCTCCTTCTCAAATTAGGCTTGAACTGGAGATTCTAGGCTTTGGGAGAATGTCAGAACCTCTTTGCAGTTCCCACTATGCTTCCTTAACTTATTCCGTATTAGAGCTCCAAGCCCTCCCGGGTCTCTTCTGTAATCAAAATTAATATTATAAAAGATCAGCATCAGATTACCTAAGCAAACCCTTCTCCCTGTGGACAATGCATGGCGACTAAGGCCTTACCTGCAGCATCTGTAAAATGCTCTTTCAAAGCCCAATGGAGAGCACAGCCTCAACAAATACCTCCCCACAAAACATTTCCCACAAATTCTCCAAATCAGAATTCTTCACATGTTTTAAAGTTCTTCAAATGTTTAAGAATTCATACAATACTTAAGGGTCATACGCCTCTGCCTGAATATGAGTTCTTTGACATCAGCATGCAGGCTTCATTATGATATTTCTACTAATATTTATTGTAATTTTTTCTAATTATAAATATGTCCTAGTCCTTTGGTCTGTGAAGAAATGGGTACATTAAGAGCTAATACCATATCTATTTTTCCCCACTTTTGTGAGTGAAGACAAAGGAGGCTTTAGTCTTCTTATGGCTACATTTGATATTCAGAAAAGTTTATGACAATCAGTGACTAAATTTCATACGTAGCCTAAACTAAAAAGGAAAGGCAGACATTTCTACAAGTTTTAAAATAGTTGTAGTAAACTTTATAAGTAGTTCAAAAACCTTATTTTTGGTAAATAAAAATACTTGGTAGATAATTAATTTTGAGGCTACTGTATTATTTGGTGACTTGACTTTTTGGTTATTTGGTTTCAGCAAATTGGTTATTAGGCATATTGATGATTCAATTCATGGTGCTATAGTGTCTCAGGCTTCAAGGCTAGCACAAGTACAGAATACTTTTATATAAGGCCCTCATGGATGTTGATAACTGAGAAGGTACAGCAAGACAACATTTGCAGGGAAAGGCAAGGGCTATATGATGGGGAGAGCATGTGTAAACACCATACAGATAGGATTCAGATTGGATTTTTCTAGTTAGTGGTCCTGAGTTGAGTGGAAGAAGGATTGGAATGAAACCTGGTTGTGGGAGCTGTGGCAGAAGTCCTGAGTAGTTGCTTTCAAACCTCGTGGTACATGTGGCTCCCCGTATGGGTAGACAGGTCCGGGCACATTGGTGGAGTGAGCTGGGCGCTGAGTGCCCTGCACCAGCCTGACTTAAAGGGTTGGGACCAGAACCAACACTGAGAGTTGCTTTTCAGTAGTGACATGTCAGTCCTTGCAAATTCTCATCCAGCTCCAGATGTCTTGCCCTTCCCCTCCCCTGTGATCATATGGATCTAGGAGAGAGATCACATTATTGTGAATCTGTATGGAAGGGAGTCTGGAAACACAGGCCCATTTTAATTGCCACGAAATGTATCTTTTAAAAACTATCTTTGAAATTAAGTAGACACAAGGGGCTACTTTCCTGGGGGACACTTAGGGAGGAGACACAGTCTGTGGATAAATGACACGAGGAAGATACCTCATGCTAAGTCATAGATGAGATGAGAAGGGGACAGGGGGTGGGCACAGAAGCATCCAAAAAAGGGATGAGAATGCAAGAAAAGATGCTAATTTTCAGAGACAAAGGGAAAGAGATGAATGAGAATCACTGATTATTGAACTGGCAAGAACGTAGAGATTAATCAAAACAAAACCTTCCGCCTATAAATGAGGTCAATACATCACAGAAAGCTTAAGCAAACTGCCCAAGGTCACACAAGGAGTGGGGGGCAGATCCAGGACCCAGGGCTCATGACCCCAGTCCAGCATACCATGAAGGGAATTTAAAGGAACAAAAGGTGGACTCCAGAGAAAGCAGAGGGATTTTCTTGGGATCTGAATTTAAGAAGATTACTTGCCTGGCAAATATAGCAAAGAAAAAGGTAAGAATTAATTGTATTCTCCTTGGAGAAGTTAGGCCTTCCTCACTCACAATCGCCCTGTGTGAATCCCACCTGCCAAGGAGCAGACTAGGCAGTCAGCGTGGAAAGTAGCACTGCTTCCCAAGATATCTCAGCCCGTGAACAGGAGCTGAGATGATGTTATTTATTTATGACATCATTCATCACTCATGTGGCAGTAATTCTACAAAGTTAAGGAAAGCTTTCATGTGAGAAGCAGAAGGAAAATGAGTTCCTGGGTGTAATGTGTAAATCTGACTTCCCTGGGCCATCAGTTTTATACCATGAGGATATTAAATGTTATACAAGAAAATGCCAACCTGTGGTATCTCACTGTGGGTATTACACCCTCTGCATTGTCATATCCCCAGTATCTTCCAATTTGTTCCAACCCAACCTGAGACTAAATTCCCACTGATCATTGACAGTTAATGGTCTGCCAATCCTTTCGGGGGCCTTTGTAGCTGACATAATCCTACTAACATTCACCTGTGTCAGGAAAAGAACCAACAATCTGGATAACAGTCCATTCAGCTACATTTAATGGATGGGAGGAACAAACTCCGGAAATAAAACTCTTCATCAAGAACATAAACTCAAAACAATGTACATGGTCTTTTGTGAGACTATAAACTTTATGAAATAATTTTTTCCCGCCCTCCAGATGTTTTCTCCTTAATTTCTTCAATCACCCCAACTAGAGGTCTTTCATAACAAAAACTAATGATACAGTGTCTAACACTCATTAACGTTCCTACCCCAAAACTCTGGGGCAGCAGTTCTCAAAGTGTGGCGCTCAACAAACAGCACCTCCATCACATGGAAATACAAATATTGGGTCTCTTGTTAAGTCTTTTTGAATCAAGAACTCTGGGGGGCGTGGGCTGGAGGGTTAGTACTCTGTATTTTAATAAGTCTCTAGGTGATTCTGATGCAGTTCAAATTAGAGAACAGCTTCCCTGAGGGAAGATGGTACATGATCCTTCTCTCATGAATGAGGGTAAGAGCCCCCAGACAGCCTAAGATTCCTTCAAAGAGTCATAGATTTCCCTGCCCCACTTATGAGAACATTAGGCAGAATGTTTCTGATTCTTTTAACAAATGTCCTCTGAACTTTGGGGGAAGAAATACACTAAAGAAGAGCCACATGGCAATGAAGAGAGGACGACTGTGCACAGTTGTAACTCTCCTTCAAGCCATGGAGAAGAGAAAATGCCTGCAAGAAAAGCAATAATGAAACCCAGGGGCAACCACTGAATTTGGATGATGGGCTTACTCCACATGGTTGAAGGTGGAAAAGTTCTGGAGGTGACACCTTCCGGATGCTGTGAATTTTAAGTTTCTGGTTTTGGGAGGTTGACACATTGATATTATTTAAGAAGCCATATTATATTTACGGTAAATTCAGTATGCAAACCTTGAGGAAAGATAACCAAGGCTATTTCTTTGCATGAGGATTTCTATGTTACCTCTATGAGCTTTGTGTAAGACAAATAAACAAACAAACTAATTAAAAAATAAAACAACATCCTAGCAAGGTTAACTCCAACCTGGGTTATAGATGCTACATTATACTTTACACTTGTGAGTAACAAACTACCAGAGTAAATGGAAACGATCATGAAGGGCTTAAGAGCCAAACATATCTGTATTCAAGTTCCAGCTCCACTATTTACTAGCTAGGTGGCATCACTGAATAAGGTACCTCGCTTTATTCAGTCTCAGTTTCCTCAAATGTAACTAGGGATTGTGGAAGTGCCTACCTCCCAGGGATGCTGTGCTGATCACAGGGATTGAGGTACAGTGAGTGCCTAGCCCAGGCGCTGGAATGAAAGGGCCTAGAGAAAGTTGGCTGCTGTATTTATTATTTTTATTATTTCTGACTCATTGTCCACTGTATTGGTACATGAAGGAGAAGAAAAATATTGGGATGAATGAAGCAGTTAATTAGCAGTGAAAGAAAATGAAGGCACCATATTAAAGAGGTCACCTTGCTGTTGTAGATAGGGAGGGACCATGTCTCTCCTTGGCATGCCCTCTGTTGGGTGCAGCAGGTGAGGGGTTTAGCTCCTGGTCTCCGTTTGGTGAACAGAAATCCTAGGACAGTCTCCAAGCTCACCCAGAAGGAATATTCAGCTTTCTGAACACCCTGCCTCTCCGTGATTCTCCCCCCTCCTCCATCTGCTAAGAACACACAGTTCTGCCTTGAGTGCTCTTGGAGGACGTGAACCCTCATTTGGCATAATTGCTCAGTGCTAAGTCACTTGCTGTGCTTGTACCAACTTCACGGCCAATGCCAATTTCTAGCATGCTGAGGGCTGCTATTTTCCTTTCCTAAAGGCCATGAGTCCTGCTGTTTCACATGGCAGAGTGAGAATGTGACAAACTCAGATGGACAGAGCAAGTACCTGTAGACAGCCTTGACAAGACAGGCTCTGAATACGTGACTGCCTGCGTGGATTTGGGGAAGTCACTTTATCTCTTCGGTTTCAGTTGTGGCAAGACAAGAATTGGAACATGTGCCCCAAATTATCCAGAGATCTGATTTGAAACCATTTTTACTAAGAAATAGTCTTAGAAGACTAAATATTACACACACATACACACACACACACACACACACGCACACTGAATCCTGTGACTAAATAAAGTACTCAACAAGCTTGAGGTGAAATTATAAGTTCAGTTTTACTAATTGCCCAGGACAATGGGTGTTCTGTCACAATGTTTTCACCCCTTTTACTTCCACCTTCACTCCTGAAACAGTGTTGGTCCCCACAAGTAACAATTCTTCCCACCATTTCCCTGATTCTTACCACCTTAATAACAGCTTTCATATTCCGAGTGCTCTCTGTGCCAGGGACCCTGCTAAGCACCTTATACATATTTTCTTGCTCCTCACAATATTTCTTGAGGCCTGCATTACTATTATCTCCATTGTGCAAATGAGGAAACCAAGGCTTAAACAGCTGCAGGGATTTGCCTCTGGACATAGAACGTGAGAGCCGTTGAACTGGCTCCTGTACCCGTGAGCACTATGGAACAGTACCTCAGATACGGATTGTGACGTTCCTATGGCTGTTCAACAGCTCCCACACGCAGCCATTCCCTGCCTAACGAGCAGTACAAGGAGAAGGAATCTTCTTTCACCACTGGAGTTAGAAGGAAGGAAAATGTTGATGGTTTATCTTTTTGCTCCGTCATACTAGAGAGCACAATTTAGAAAAGAGAAAACTCCCATTCATGCCCAATGTCACAATCTGTGATGCTATGAAGGGTAACAGAGTACTATGCTGCCTGCCTTTCACAAAGTTCTCATTACAAATTCCGTTGACAGGTAAGTTACTCTACACACAGAAAACACTGAACAAAGGTTTTTGATTTTCAGACAACATCAAGTTCACACTTTTATCTGAAAGTGGAGATGTCCTTACATACTCAATGATTAAAAAAAATCCTTTATGACTTGTTCATAGCTGGCAGGTTCAATGAATTTCTCTCCAAAAATAAAATATAAAACAGTCTCTTTGAGGAATCTCACCCATTTCCATGCCACCAGCTATCATCTATAGGGAGTCCGCTCCTCATCTATCATCTCCAGATCTCTGTGTTCAGCCACCAACTGACAACCTTCTCTGGTTTCTCCACACACATCCTGACCTTAACATCACACTCTATTCCCCACCTCATTCGTCAACCAAATGGCTCCTCCAGTGACATAAGCCAAGTGTCTGAAAACTCCTCCTCCCGCACCCAGTCTCCATGGCTTGTTGATTCTGCTCTCGGACTAACTCTTCTCCGGGACTCTTCTCAATTTCCATCACCACTGCCCTCTTCACCTCTTTCCTGTTATTGCACTAACTTCCTAACAGGTTTCCATGCCTCCACACTCATTTTCTACCATCCACCCTTCAGGGAAATGCCAAAGTGATTTTTCTAATATATACATCCAATCTTGTCCTTCCCCTAGTTGAAACTGTATCCTTCAGGGTCTCCAGTGCATCAAGTCCAAGCTCTCCAAACTTTACAGAGAGAAACTTCAAAGCTTTGTGGTCTAGCGCCTCCTCTCCTGTCTAGCTCCTTTACCCCTTTCCCATGCTCACATGATCATCCAGTCACGCTGAGTCACTTAAACTTCTCTCTTATTCTCCTGCTCCTGTGTCTTTGTGTGTGCCAGTCATTTTGCCAGTTCAGTCCTTGTTTCTGTTCTCTGCTGGTGAATTCCTACTCATCCTTAGAGATTCAGGTCCAGAGTCATCTTTCTTACGAGGCTTCCCTGATTCCCTTTAGGCAGAGATACATCTTTTCCCCATAGCCTCTGAAAAACATCTCTATTGGAGCAGTGAGTAATATGCGTTTGGATTATTTATGTACCAGTCTGAATCTCCCAGCTAATCATAAGCTCCTCTGGGGCAGGCTCTCTGTCGTTTTCATCTGTGCCTCTGGTGCCTAGCATGGTACTTGGCATATCCCGGGCTCTTGTTAAATGCTTGTTGTAGAAATGAATAAATGAATGAATGAAACGTACCATGTTAATAAAAAGTTCATACTGATCTGAAAATTTCAAAGTTAACTAATCAATAAATTTGACTTGAGCACTTGTGATAAGTGAAGCACGGTGTTGCATGAGACACACCAAAGCACTGCATGTGGTTTTAAAAAACTTGTAATCCAGCTGTGGGAACCAGGTAAATAAGTATAAAAATAAATGCTAATTAGATAATTTTAGAGATTGATTTGAATAAACTGATGAAAGGGAACTTCTCAAGACAATGCAGAATGGGTTGCTAAAAAAATGAAATAGAGATAGGTTATGGGATCTTGGAGTTTGAAAAGGTCGCTATGACCTGGGACAGGAGTTCTATGGAATGAATGTCTTGATCAGTTAGAATTCCAAGCGGCAAGTGGTAAAAAGAATTAGCGCATAGTGATTTAAATAATAAAGGGAATCTACTGGCTGAAATTTCCATGGAAGGCTAGCTTTAGCCAAGACTCTATCTAGCCTGCAAATACTATCTGATTTCTCTCCACTTTTCTGGTCCTCCCTTTCGAGGTATCGGCTTTTGTTCCTCTTTGACCACATGTTATCATGTCATCACCCCCTCCTCTTCTTCCCCTGCAGCTCTCCTCTTGAAGGGTACCATTTCCGGAAGTTTCTTTCCCAGAAGACTTCAGCTAATATATATTTGCATCTTATTATCTCTGATTAGTTATATACCCTTCCCTGAACCAATCACTGTGGCTACAAAAATAGGATATTGTAATTGAGTTAAGCCAACTAGTGCCCACTTCTAAAGTGTGGGAAAGGTCAATCCTACCAATCGCAGGGCGGGTAATGTGAGAGAGTGGTTGACAAAGAAGGTACAAGATACCCAGAGAGGCTGGCATGTCACCTGGGGTGGAGCAGTGTGGCTTGGGAAACATGGCTTAAAGCTACCCTGAACAAATCTGACTTGCTGCTCATTTGCTTTGCCTAAGCCATAATGCCAGATCTCAGAACTTGTGGCCTTCCACATTTTCTTTCCCTAAATCATGGGAGAAGAAAGAGCTCTGGATGAAGGATCAGAAGCTCCTGACTGCTGGTCTCGCTCTATGAAGACACTGGATCTTTCTGATCCTCAGTTTCCTCAACTATCAAACGCGGATGATGACACCTATCCTCCCAGAAGTATCCAGAGAGTCACATGAAATTATCAATATGGAAGCTCTTTCAAAAGTGTCAAAGTATATTTATAAAGGACTATTTATAATCTCATTCTCAGTGCTCACTTCTACATATTTCCTTATCTGGAGAGACTAAGAAAATTAGGCCAGTTTCCATTTTCTCATCCTTTTTCAGACAGCCTGGTCATCTTTTAGTTTCTCATTTGCTCTATATCAATTATGATGCTTTTAGCTTGAAGGAATGGAAAATCCCATCCCAAAGGGCTTTCACAGTAGGACATTTTATTCTCTTATAACTACTCCACAGCTAGGGTGGCCTCCAGGTACAGTGGGACAGGCTCATGCCTGCTCATCTTTTGGGTCTGACTTTCCCTAAGGGTTGCTCTCGTCCTTAACAGAGCTGCAAGGTGGCCGCAGCAGTTCCAGGAATCACAGGCAGAGAGGAACTCTTTCTTCATGTGTGTCTCTTTTTTTCAGGCTCGGAAATCTTTCCAAGAAAAACTCTTATGTCTTATTGGTTAGAACTGGCTACCAGCCCTCCCCTAAAATAATCTCTTGCAAAGGGAGATGTGATTGATATGATTGACAGAGATTACTCAGGATTGACTCTTGAACTAGGGATAGGGCTATTTTCTCCATGGCCACATGGTGGAAAATGACCTGAAAATGACCAGGATCTGACAGCTGAAAGAGGGAGGAGACTGGCTATTGGGTAGGCAACCAACAGAGTCTGTGTAGCAGATGCTGTCAGGGCTGCTCATATCCCAGGCCCTATGACTTCAGTGCACATCACTGATTCTGACCACCAGCACCTGTATTTCTTGGCTTACAAGCTTCTTCTGGTATTTGGAGCTTCTTTTATGGCCCATGCAATAAACCAGAAATGCTGGGAGAGCAATGTTCCCACCCTGGGAACAACCCTTAATGACTGTTGAGAGTATATATACCGCCAAGTGTATAAATACCTCCGTTTCCTAATCTCTAGGGTGAGATAACTGTGGTGTTTGCTTTACACTGGCTTCCAGAATTTTCCTAGCAGAATGAAGCTCCAGTTACACACAGTGGTAGCTGGCTTGACAACACCCTTACAGGCTGCCTTCTTTTTCCTCTCCTACTTTTTCACTTCACAATGGTGTTTCCTTCACCTACTTTGACGTACTACCTCAGAGCTGGCTTCTTGGGAAACCCAAACGAAGATACAGAGCACCATATGCCAAACTCCTTCTGGAATCCAGAGGCTTTGTATATAATTTCGCCATCTTCTTGGACTGTGTTTCCTCTTTCTTCTCACCTGATGCACTGTTGCTCTCCCTTCAGTTTCCGTGTAAATGTCCCTTCCCATTGGAAGCTTTCTGTGGCCTCCTTTCCATCTGCCACCACGCTCTTCATGTTTGCTCTCCTATTCTATACTTCTTAACAATGATGATAATGGTTGTAACTTAATTAATTGTTTGTGTAATTATTTGCTTCCCTCTTTATCCCCAACTAGACTGTGAGCTGCTTGAGGGCAGGGAGAATGGTTTTGGCTCATCACTATGACACGAGCATCTAGCACGATGCCTGGCACGAAGCAGAGGGTCTGGAAAGACGAGGCTGGTGAGAGACTAAAGGTGTAAGTTTTAGGGCCATTGTCATAGACAAAGTGACCAAAGCTTTGGATGAAAAAGATCTTTATTCACATGCCTTCTCCATTTATTTCTCAGGACAGAATAGAACTTTTATACATAAGGGAAGCTCATCATCTAAGAGAATCTTGGCTCATTTATATATACAAAAGATGTCATTTTAACCTTTTCATTTTATTTATACATCACAGAATTCTACCTCAAATCCACCATTCATCTATTTACTCATTCATTCAATGCCTACTTATTGGACACTGTACCTGACAAGACCCTAGAATTATCTGCCATCAACTTTTTCAAAAAGTCATGAGAGAGATTATATTTATAAAGAATATGCCAGGTTCTCTGTCTGCCTCCACTCAGCTGTACTTCCACATTGGGCTTTTGGCTTTCATTAAAGCAACAAGAAACAATCCTACGAAAGTAACCACTGTATCTGCTGGAAAATGGTAACTTAGGACGTTGTCTATTTTGTCACTCAGTGCTCACATAAGAGAAATTTCTCTTAGTGATAAGTTGCATGAGGCAGGGTAAAAACAAACAAACAAACAAACAAACAAAGAAACATACACATGTGCCATTTCGTTGACAGGCAGAATCTTTTTAAATAATCCTTAAATCAAACCCTTACCTCTGCACTGGACTGAGGCAGGTCTTGCAGAGCTTGAGGCTCATAAAATCTGGAATCCTTCTTTGAGAAAAAAGTACAAAACTACAGAAAAAATGGGACACAGAGCCTTGGAAGGGGTCCACACAAGAAACGCGCTCTGAAGTTTAAGCTTCACTGGTTTCACAGTAAATCAGCATCTGACCTTGATTCAGTGAAACTGGTTTCCACCGCCCCTTACTCCTGCCATGGTTGTTCTGACTGCTATGCCTTATTTACCTTGCTTTCTTATTTGAAAAGCCTCCCTCTTTCTTCTTCAATCCCTGTACCTTATTTTTTTCAAACTTTGGTTTCACAATGCCTTCTTTGATTCTACCCAGCAGAAAGATCTCCCTTCCCCAAAGGTCCACAACACTATGCATAGAGCTCAGGATATTCTGTCTCACTATGGCTTAAAGACCATCACAAACTGCTCTATTTGAGATGCATATAATGTGCCTTCTCCATTTGGAGTGTCCACTTCTCGGGCACAGGGACTATTTCTCTTCCTTTAGATCTCCCCTGAGCACCTGCTAAAGTCCTGGGTATAGCAGGAAGGGAAGGAAAAAGGAAAGGTGTTACAGAAGTGAAATGATGGGATTTGAGATGGGGCTGACCTGGTTCAAGTTCTAGCTCTGCCACTTTGTAGTGTGGTGCCTTAGGCTTAACCTCTCTGAGTCTTTGTTTTCTCACTGACAAATGGATGTAATAACGATGTTCATTTCAAATCATTGTCATGAAGATTAGGTGACAGCATTTATTCATTCACCAAATATCTATTTATCCAAATAGCCCTCCTGGGCTACTTTTGGCACTGGAGGCTTAGAACACGTGTACATGTGAATGAGTAATACTCCCTGTGTGGAGTTTCTCATAGTTGAATTGGGAGATAGAAATTTATAATGTATCAGGATAAGGCTGTAACAGACACACAAGCAGAGCAGAGTAAGTGTTCAATAAATAGCTGTTCAGTAAATGAAGGAATTCAGAAGAGAAAATAGTTAATTTTGCAAAATAAGTTAACTCTTTACATGATTGCAGCATCATTCCTATGTAAATATAATGTTAAATATAATGGATATGACAGTGCGTGGGAAGTCATAAAATACTGCACGTAAAAGAAAACAAAACCAATAAGAGAAAGCAAGGATTGAACGAGAGGAAAGAGAAAAATAAAAAGAAGAAGAAAGGCCCAAAGATGGGAAGAGGGAGGAAGGGACCTCTGTTGACCCACCTGGCCCAGCGTGCACTCCATGCTGCCCAGGAAGTCAGCCTCCTTCAGCCCGTTGTGATTGCTGCTGATGTCATGAACTTCAAACCGCAGGCGTTGCACCTCTTCAAAGTAAAAGTCCACAGTAAACAGTTTTGAATATACTGGGTTTATGCAGGTGCGAATCACCTCTGTTCTGTCAACCTGCAAGGAGAGAGAACGAGAAAACCCACCAGAGATTAGGGCTTTTTTACTATTAACATTTAGGCAAATTAATTTTATGGGGCTTTATCTTCTTCCAAAATATAAATGCCCTTTGTCCCGTCACCAGGGCAAGTACCCTCAGAGAATGAGCCATGTTTCAAGGAGGAAAATCTTATTAGAGCAATCTGAAGCTTTGTATTTAAAGATTTATAGCACGGTGTATTATTAGGTAATAGGGTAACAAGATGGATCAATTGTTAGTGGCTGCCTGGAGCCATAGGATGAGAAAGAGTCTGATAGCTCAGGAGGAAAGAAATCGATAATAGATTAGTGATGTCTGACGGGCACAGTCATGGTAAATGACCATACAAGTGGCCCGTCGTAACCACTCCTACTCTAATATTAGTTTTATAACTCATGATTCCCAGAATAATGAAGTGGAAAGGCCAGGAGAATGGATAACGGTCTTGGGCCTCAAGTACGGCTTTGGTTGGATTGATAATGTTTACTCAGTCATTTCAATTCCCTGGGCCTCAGTTTCCTCATCAACAAAATGAGGATTAGAGGCTGAAAAGTCCCTTCCTGCTCTAACATTCCATGAGCTATGATTCTGCTTGTCTTCTGCGATAATAGCTTTCCATTTGCTCCTGTCTCCCAGACCCATATCTGCCACTCTCCACCCCACTCTGTACCCCTGGAAGTTAACCTCTTTGGATTGAATTTCCTGGGTTCCCTTGCCTTTTAAGTTCTGGTTGGAGTCAGCCAAAGGAGGGACTCGGCAGGAAGTCAGAGAGTGAGAGGACAGAGAGGGGCAGGAAGTGGCTCCGTGGCTCTGCACACAGAGTCTACTGGCAGACTCCTTCCACAGAGCAAGCTTTTACTGGGATTTGGTAGCATAGCACCTCCTCTTTCCTCTCTTCAGACCCTGGGGTGGCAATGACTTCCTGCTGTTGCTATCCCCGATGTCTCCGATGCCTCACCAACCTTTGTTGGCTCCCTTATCCCATGCCCCTGACAACAGCCCCTCTGTAAAGAGTTTAACCCTTTAGGTGAAACTCTCTAGGTATACCATCTGTTTTTTGCTGACACCCCTACCACTAAGGTTCTTTTCTTCTGTGCCTGTCACATGGAAAAATACAGAACACCATTTATATGCCGGGAAGCCTTAAAGGACCAAGTTACTGATAACCCAAGATCTTACAGTATCTCTCAACTGGAGATATCCATCACTCGTATTTTACAAATCAACTGGAGCTTACATGCATTGTTAGCTTTCGAATAGAAACATGGTTTATTGAATACTTCCCAAGTGTCATTTATTAGCACAAAATGGGAAAATAATTTCCTCCACTTTCATTAGCATACAGGGAAATAGCCTGTCAGTAAAACGAAGGGAAGAGAATTTTGACCACCTGCACATGCATGTTTCCCAGCAAAGGAAGTGAATTTGGTACTTGCTGTAGCCTCCCCTGATATTCTTGAGTTCAGTAATTTGTCCCTGGCCCAGGCCCTTCCTCTGGGCCCCATGTGAGAGGGTTGTCCTGTAAGGAATACCTCTTGCTATTCCTGATCGGACGGTCAATCCAGGTTGCAGAGGGAAGGAGAATATAGTTACGGTTATGTCCCTGTCCAATAGATAGAAAACCAGATCCCAGCCTACTGTTTATTGGCACTTATAAAAGCTATTGTTCAAAACAAATAGATGCAGATAACAGTTTAGTGGTTACCAGAGGGTAAGGGAGTAGAGGGGAGGTAGAAGAGGGTAAAGGGGGTCAAATATATGGTGACTGATCGAAGGAGATTTAACTTTGGGTGGTGAACACGCATGCAATATATAGATGATGTATTATAGAATTGCACACTTGAAACCTATATAATTTTATTAACCAATGTCACCCCAATAAATTTAATAAAAAAAGTTTTTAAAAAAGCTATTGGTCAGACCAATGGTTGTTTGATAATTCTGGCTTCACTTGAATACTCAGCTTCTATTTGAGCTGAATTTTACATCCTTATACATAATGTTCATTTTGGCGGAGAGGACTGAATACGAGGTATAACAATTAAGTTCACGAACTCATCTTAGAAAAAGTTGCTGAATATCACTGTGGTCACCTTCCAAGTACTCCCCTTGGGAAGTCGTGCACTGACGCCAGCACCTAGTCCACTCTTCAAAGAAATTTCGGAACTATTTCAGGGGTGGCCATCAGAGCTGTTGTCGTATTACCCTTGATATCCTGAATGTTATCAAAATGTCTTCCTTTCAATATTTCCTTTATCTTCAGGTAAAGAAAGAAGTCATTGGCGGCCAGATCAGGTGAGTAGGGAGGGTGTTCCAATACAGTTATTTGTTTACTGGCCAATAACTCCCTCACAGACAGTGCTGTGTGGGCTGGTGCATTGTCATGATGCAAGAGCCATGAATTGTTGGAGAAAAGTTCAAGTCATCTAACTTTTTCATGCAGCCTTTTCAGTACTTCTAAATAATAAACTTGGTTAACTCTTTGTCCAGTTGGTACAAATTCATAATGAATAATCCCTCTGATATCAAAAAAGGTTAGCAATAATGTTGAAACAAAGTTCACGGACTTAATTGGCAGATCTTGTATGTCGCTGACTGATTGTGTGGGTACAAAGATTTACTGTATGGGCATTTCTTTTTTTTTTTTTCGGTTGTTAAGAGATCATGGTTTTGAATAATAGTATAAATCAGATGTCAGAAATTGGTTTTCATATTTTTTGGGTAAATACCCAGGAGAGGGATTGCTGGGTCATATGGTAATTCTATTCTTAATTTATTTACGGTGGCCAAGACATGGAAACAATCAAAGTGTCCTTTGATAGATGACTGGATAAAGAAGATGTGGTATATATACACAATGGAATACTATTCTGATATTAGAAAAGATGAAATAGTGCCATTTGCAACAACATGGATAGATCTTGAGATTATTATGCTAAGTGAAATAAGTCAGACAGAAAAAGTCAAGAACCATATGATTTAACTGATATGTGGGAAATAAAACTGAAGACAACAAAGGAACAAGACAAACAAAGAAAGAAACAAAAACTCATAGACACAGACCATAGTTTAGTGGTTACCAGAGGGTAAGGGGGGTGGGGGTGGGAGATGAGGGTAAGGGGGATCAAATATATGGTGATGGAAGGAGACCTGACTCTGGGTGGTGAACACAAAATATGATATATAGATGATACATTATGGAATTGTACACTTGAAACCTATGTAACTTTACTAACCATTGTCACCCCAATAAACTTTAATTAAAAAGAAAAGAAAGAGAGAAAGAGAGAAAGAAAGAAAGGGCACTGGTAGTCTGCAAATTCAAGCTGACTTGGAGGTGTTTTGTTTGTCTCACTTAAAAGAATTTTTCCTTTAATTTGAAGACAAAAGAGAGGGCATTTCTATTGCCCACGCTTTGGGGGAAAAAATCAGAATATCTGGTAACCTGGGGCCACATTCAAACATGGCAACAATTGGTAACTGCCCTATTCAGATGGGGCACTCATTCACCAGTTTCCAAGCTCTTCTCCCTTAATGAATTTCCCTGCCTGGCCCCAGAGGCACTTTTGCAACATCTGGTCCAAATTTGTAGCATAATGAACAACACAATAAGAGATTTAATTATATTCACGGGGTGTCTTTTGATAGAGGATTTAAAAATAGCTTTCAAGAAGTAAATGCATAGGTGGATTTGACATCCTCAAGACAGAGAAAAGGAAACCTCTCCTTGTGGATGGAAGAATAGAGTCCAAGGCAGCTTCAGATGACAGATACGGGAGATGGAAATTCTATCCAATTCTAGTCTTTCTTTTTCTGCTTTAACCACCCCAAATGGCACAAATAGCTGATGTACATCGGCCCTGCTACTTTTCTTCTCACTTGATTTTCAAATGATGATGATCCCACATACATATAAAGTTCATATTGGCATTAAGCCACAGAGCCCAGACAGGCTATCCAAGGCAAGCTGCCAGCATGCAACACTGGATGATTGGGTTTTCTGAGGGACATTGACTGGAAAGAAATTAAGCAATACCCATTTGCATTACCAAGATAGGTAATAACCAAAGACAACCTCAGGACCAATAAGAATCCTAACACCACATAGGCGCTCAGGAAAAGAAGAATGATAGAAGACATGCTCTCAATACTAAAGGCTTACTTGGAAGGTATTGCAAACCTTTCTGCATTCCCAGCTATTATGGGAGATGCATTATCTTTGCTGGAGACCGAAGCTAGGTTTAATCTGAGCACAAAAGCCTAGGGTAGCTCATGTTTCTCAGTGAGAGGTATTAAGGTCAAAGTGATTGTTTCCAAAAGACCATCCACTGGCTGGTGCTGTTGGTTACATCAGAATCCATCAAGCAGCTTTCTTTAAAACTCAAATTCCTGTTCCCTACTCCCAGCAATTTTGACGCAGTAAGGATAAGATGGGACCCAGAAATCTGTATTTTTAAGGGTGTCCCAGGCAATTTTGATGTAGGAATACCAGAGTAAGGGAAGTGAGCAGGGTCTTTCCTTTGCTCTTCTGTGAGGGTTTTTCCTTTTTTCTTTCTTTCTTTTTTTTTTTTTTTTTGGTGTGTCAAGGTTTATTTTAATCTTGCTGGCCTTCTGTTACCCAGTCTGCGGAAAGGGTGCTTATCTCCTCTCTTCCCTAGTTGTAATGACGGATATACTTATGTTGCTTCGTAGTTTGCAGAATATGCTCACTCCATTTTTAATTTGATTCTTATAGCAATACTGTGATACAACTGTACGCTATTTTCTATATGAGAAAAATCAAGATCAAATATCAGCACAAAGTATTAGATGATAGAGGGGGCACTTGAACTCATGCCTTCCGTCCTCAAAACCTGGACTATTTTCCTTAATTCGAATTGAATCATGAAATGAAAGATGCAGCTAGGTTATGGCATGATGGTGATAGAATCAATCATTGCATATTGTTTTTGATGAGATGTTGTCTTAAAAAGTTAATCTAAAACATTTTTTCAGCACAAAATTAAAGTTTATATAATAGGTTATACTCATGGAAGGCCTGCTATGTCATAGGCATTATTCAGGTATAATTGACATATAATAAACCATATCTATTTTAAGTGTGTAAATCAGTAAGTTTTGACATATGTATATACGTGTGAAGCCATCATCACAATCAAGACAGTGAACACAATTGTTATTCCCCCAGTTTCCTCATGCCCCTCTGGATCTCCTTCCTGTCACCCCTCCGTGCCTCCTGTCCCCAAGCAAGTATTTTGAGATTTATTATTGTTATGTGCCTCAGTGGTCCATCTACTTTATCGCTGAGTCATATTCCATTGATGGACATTTGGATTGTTTCCAGTTTGGCTATTACACATAACACTGCCATGCATATTCAGGTACAAGCATTTGGATGGACATATATTTCTTCTTCTCTTGTGGAAATACCTAGGGGTGAAATCAGCGTATGTTTTACTTTTTAAATTCTAATAGGTGTGTAGTTGTAGCTCATTGTAGTTTTAATTTTTACTTTTCTAATTACTAATGATGTTGAGCAGCTTTTCATATGCTTATTTGCCATCTGAATATATTTGTTGGTAAAGTGTCCATTCAAATCTCTGGACATTCAAATCTCTCTTTTCATCCTATCACATTAGGAGGTAGGTACTATTATTATCCCCTTACTGGGAGGAAGAGAGACCCTGTAACTTTCCCAATTTCACATGGCGTGCAAGAGGTAGATTTGAACCTAGGTAGTTAAGCTCATGAATCTGTGTGTTTCACCTCTATTCTCTATAATCATGCAAATGTGAAGCTTTTGTGCCTAAACCTATTGCTCAAAGTAACGCACAAGCCAAACAACAGATGTAAAATGAGGGAGTGATGAGGAAAATCATTGAAAGAGCACGCGGTTGTGCCTCTAGAGATCTGGTTTGTCTACTGGGCATACTGGAGATACAGTGGGGGTCGTGAACACTGCCCAGATTGGTGCGTGTAGGGGGAAAGGTCAGTATGTCATTAAGCAACAGTTTAAGACTATGCACAGAATGGCTGCCTTGGGCTTCTAAGGGCTGGAACTGCCGTAGGCAAAGGAGGTGAGGTTGTTGAGAGGTGAGCAGTAAACAACGTGACGCTATTAGTGGGAAGAAGGTGAAGGCAGGGACCAAAAGTGATGCCCGTCACTGAACAGTCTAAGGTTTCCTGGAGAAGTACAAGCGCTTAATCCAAGGGTAATAGGAGCTGGTAGAGAATGACATCATGGGCCAGAGAGAGACAGGAGGCCCCCAGCGCAAGCTTCTGATTAGGCGGTATGCCTTCAAACTGATGTTCTTTAAACATTTCCTCAATATCTCTTTAGTGAGGGTGGGAAGAAATTAATTTCCTCTGAATAAAGAATAGATGGTTTTCTTTATGCTCAAAAGTAGATTTATTACAGAAAAAATCTCAAACCACATAACTTCCAAAGGGGCATATTAAACCACATAAAATTTCGATAATAAAATAAAATCACCGAGACACCAGAAATAGCATTATTCAATTTCCGGGTTTCAGTTGCTCGTGGCTGCTGATTTCAAGGGACTGCCCTATGCCTGCCACAAACAAATTGTGAGTCTCAAAATCCCTCAACAGAGACAGGTTGGTGATAGTGAGATATGGCTTTTACTTCCAATTTAAGTGAATTCTCTACTTTGATAGGACTAAAACTCAGACATTTTGCTGGGTATATTATATAAAAAGTGGCATGTGGAAAAGAGTTTACTGGTGCCATTGTTGTAATCTGCCTATATGCGGAGATTGCATCATTTCTGGCTGCCTGGCTGACCTACATGGACTGGGGGTTCCTGCTCATCAATGTTTAAAACCGAACACATGCCTGATATTGGGAGCCTTTGCTTCTCCTTAACTTGTCATAAAACCCAGGGCAGAAGGTGACCTTGCACCTTGACGTGTATCCAGCTTAGTGGTTCTCAATGGGGGCAACACTCCCTTTCCCAGGGGGCAATCTGGAAATGTGTAGGGGCATTTTGGGTTGTCGCAATGATGGGGTGACATCTCTGGATGCTAAATATCCTACACTGTGGACGTTAGTCCTGATTGACGCAGAACTACACAGCTCTCAAAACTAGTAGTGTCCCCTTATAGTTCAACCCACTTTCAACCCCAACTACACAGTGAAACTCCTCCAAGGGCTCTCTGGTTCTCAAAACAATTCACATGAATGGACTTATTAGTCAAGATAGGAATAAAGAGGGAGATCTTCCAGAGAGAAGCTCTAGAAGTCATTCCCTATTTAAAGCAATCACAAAAATTTGGGGGGGAATAATACACTTCACAGAACTATCTCCTGAGGAAATCATTTTGACTTCTGCCCAGTAAATTATTTCGCTCCTTCTTGAAACGGATGGCAAGTTGGGTGGTGACCAATGGTAATGGTACCTTTTTGGCTCAGGCAACGAAACGGGTGAGAGAAACAAATGATGCACCTTTATTGTATGCCTTCTTACCTTCCTACAGAAGGCACTTTACATGTTAGCTTCAGTCCTCATTTTCGTCAACTTTAAAACATACTTTTATTTCACAATTTAACATATTTAAAGTAGGGAAAGATGTTATCATTGATAAAATGCCATTATTTAATTGGAAGTATTTTTTCCTTAACTGGTAGCACATAAAATAGTGCTTCATTTTACCAGTGATTAATTATTTTATAAATGATTCTATTAAATACATCATCCTCATTTTGGAGATGATAAAATAAAACTGCATCAGAAAAGCAGTGACAAGAGCAAGGCTTAACCCGTCTGCCTGAATCCAAAATACATGCTGTTTCTATCCCGCCTTTTGTTATGGGTTAAATAATATCAAAATTTATATGTCGAGATCCTAACCTTCAGTACCTCAGAATGTGACCTTATTTGAAAATAGGATTGTTGTAGAAGTAATGCATGAAAGGTCATAGAAGAGTAGACCCTGATTTGATATGACTGGTATCTTATAAAAGGGGAAATTAGGACACAGATACATATGCAAGGAGATGCTATCCGAACACGAAGGAAGCGATTGGAGTGACAATGCGCTTACCACCCAAGGAACACCAAAGATTGCCGGCAAACCACCGGAAGCCAGGAGAGAGGCATGGGACAGATTTTTTTCTAGAGCCCTCAGTAGGAACAAACCCTGCCAACACCTTGGTCTTGGACTTCTAGCCTCCCAAACGGTGAGGCAATAAGTTTCTGTTGTTTAAGTAGACTATGGCACTTACTCATGACAGTCCTAGTATACTAACATGCCATTCTACCTCTCTAGTGATACCGCCAGGCTGGCACCTCTTAGATTTATCTCCAAAAAGGCACTCTTTTTGGAGCTTACCACCACATGGTAAACATTTACATACTCTAGATATAACTGAAGAAGTAATTCAGAATTACAAATGTCTCATCGATCCATTGAAAACTCCCTTCATCTTCCTGCTATACCCTTAACCTGGCTCTCAAGTTACAGGGCCTCTGGGGATGAACCTGCTGGAAAGCCTAGAGCTAGACAGTCCCTTCAGCTCCTGACAGAGCCCTGGGATTGAGCTGGTCAAAGTGGACAGTAGAATCACATCACCTTGACCAGGAGTGCGGCACAGACGTACATGAAATTAGCATCACCCTATGGCACCTTCAGAGAGCTCTCTAGTGCCATGAGGATGGGTCCAGGGTCTCGCTCTTCCTTTGTTGCCCTCCACAGCCCCTTTAGGCTGCTGGCTCCATTCACATAGAACCTGAGTCAATCCTGACTGGGACAGCACATCAGCAGGGGGTCTCAAATGTCTTCCTGTGCTAACCACCTCTGTGTCCTCCACAGCTTTCCTTTTTCCCAATGTGAAAACCCAATTTGTGTGACTTAGTTTTCTGATTGCTTTGAGCCCCAGCACACTTAATTTGGGAGTCCTGTCACTCTACCAGTGCTGTACTATAGAACTTTCTATATAATAGAAATGTTTTACATCTGCAGTGTCCAAAATGGCAGCCACCAGCCAGATATGGCTGTCGAGCCCTTGAAGTGTGGCTAATGGGATTGAGAAATTGAATGTTAAATTCAGTGAGGGTGGAGTCCTCCTGATGGGATTAGTGTCCTTATAAAGGAGACCCCAGAGTGCTCCCTTGTCCCTGCTACCACGTGAAGACGCAGCGAGAAGGTGGCTGTCTATGAAATAGGAAGAGAGCTCTCACCCAAACACCAAATCTGCCAGTGCCTAGATCTGGGATTGCCCAGCCTTCAGAAGAACAAATCCATTTCTATTGTTTATAAGGCACCCAGTCTACGGTATTCTGGTATAGCAACCTGACTGGACTAAGACGTCGGGTGATTTAGTTTAAAAATCTACCCAGTTAAAAATCTTCACCAATGTATAGTGAAGTTTGAGAACCAGTTACATGTATATTATTTTAACAACTGCTATGGCTCAGCTTCAAGCTGCACAGATACCAGGAAACAGAAGGTACTGTGAGATCTACTCTGAATGCCATACCCCAACTTTGGATCAGACTTAATGTATCAGTACATTTCTGCTTGGTTGGAAGCTGCCATGGTGACTCTGCTCATTTTGCTACAGGGCATGAAGACTGAATGAAATAACTGCTTTATGGGTTGGTTTATTTGGATGTCTTATCTAACCAAGCACTCCATTACCTGGCATTTGCAGGTTTATGAAACAAGAGTTAGTGAATGTGTTGGTTATTGTCCTTTGCATCCCCAGATCTTTCTGCTCTGCTCTGTGTCCCAGCAGACTGGCCTGTATGTATTGCTTCATTCATTTTTTTTTTTTTTTTTTTTTGCCAGTATATCTCCTTCAGCCAATAGGAGGCACCAGCAGGAGATCTGAAAGTGGGAGGAAAAAAGAGGTTGATGTGTTTTTCCTGCCCCACTCCCTGCCCTGTTGCAATTTTGGCAGTGACTATATCCCTCCCCTTACAGACCCTCCTAGAAACCTCAGTGAGAGCAAAGTTCCAGCTCTCACTGAGTTCTAGGAAGAACACCACCTCTGCCTGCCCATCAGGCCCAGTGGTGGCCTCCCACTGCTGCCAGTCCCAGAGCATGTCAGCCTCTCCTGCTGAGTCCTTTACCTTTGCCCACACATTTCTAAGTGGTCCCTTTATTGACATTTCTTTTTCAGCTGGAACCCTGATTGCTTCTGCAATGTTCTTACAAATGGCCCAAGATACTGCAAAACCTGGAAGAGCCTTCTGAATCCAAAGGTCAGAAGAAATTGTGTCTAGTCTGGTGACTCATGAGGAATGAAATATATGGTCATTTAAGACTTTGAAAACTGGTAATCCATATGGGATTCATGTGGTATGTTCTTTTAGTCACAGCATCTTATTCCTTAACCAGTCCAATAATGGTGCATAAGGAACATTTACTGAGTACTTAGTATGTACCAGGCATTGTTTAACTACGACACATAAATTATTCCACTTAATCATCCCAACAACCATATATTAACACTACAACTATTTTACATGAGGAAACTTAGGGTCAAAGAGGTCAATTTGCCTAAGGTCACCAGCTCGGCAGTGATGGAGCCACTTGGGATTCCCCTTAAGCCTCTTTCCTGGGACGTGGCATCTCTCTTGAAGAGGACAACTCTATTCAGGTACCCTCTGACCATAATGGTTTCAGGGAGAGCCCTTTTCAACACTCAGTATTCCAAATGTTCTTTGAGAGGAAAACAATCTTTAACACCCTCAGCTAGGTGACGGACCTTGAAAAGTCTTTTCAGTAGGACTGTTGAGTGTCTAGCACGCCTTTCCCAGTCTTCAAACCTTCTCTTCCCCCTCCTGTTATATTTTATTCTTCAAGTTTCTTCCACTTCACTCTAGTCCCTTTAGGATGGCTCTGGAGAAATCTAGATGCTCCAAGCTGAGAGGACATAGAAGAGTGTATGACATAAATGGTGTTTCTCAGTCCTAAATCCACTGCCTTCTAGCCCCCAGTCCAGCTGTAAGCTGGCACATAAATATCAAGCAATCAGAAACCATCTCACAAAACTCACGCCGCCTGCTAAAAGCAGGCAGAGCCTGTGAGGATGGGAGTGGGAAGGTGGTGGATTGCAGGTCACTTGAAGTGGCAGCTACTGTCAGATCCTCCTCATACAGAGCTTGGAGGCTAATCCCACACAAATATAAAGCAATTTGCACCTCACTCAGATGTTGGTTATTAACAGGATGTTCCAAACATCTCATCTCTCTGTCACAGCTGTGGAGTCCTCGGGAAAGGTCGTCCAAGACTGGAAAGCCTTAGTTTTCATATTAATTGATGTTTGCAATAGTGAAAAGAAACTCATCTGCAGGATGCTGTGCACATGTCCCAAGTCCCACATGCTCACCAGCCAGCAGACTGTGGAGGTGGACTCATGAGCCCACCTCCACCCTCCTCACGCTAGATGTCCATGGGCAGGCATGAAGCCATGGGGGTTGTCCCTAGCTTGCGGTCAGCCCCTAGGTTCCAAGTCCCCCTCCCCTGACTCCTTTAGAATAATCAGTATCCATCCTGCTTATAAGTGAACTCCCAATTGCCCAAATTGTGAATCAGTCACCTGATTCTCTATATGCCATGAGGCAGGGAGGACAACCTTATACCCACTGCTCTTTCCCACAGTCCTCCCTCATCAACCAACAGGTGCTCACCTCTCTTTGACACTTTTCCTCTTCCCATGCAGTGTATGTGGTTGACAGGAATAATCTCAGATCTTAGACTCTTACAGTTTATCAAGTAGGGAATGGCAGCAGCTTTCATTCTGACTCTCAGTGAAAAGTGATTGGAGAGAACATGGTGCTGCAAAGGTACCTGAAGCCATCTCTGCATTAAGTGGGAACACTGATCACTTAGCAATGTCTGCCCTGCGTACGGGAGGGGGGAGGGGTAGTCCATGTGTCACATGTGTATCTCTCCTCTTCTACTCTGCTGAGTCAACTTGTAGCAGAGGAAATCGAGGACCACAGATAGGAAAATGACGTCCTTAAATTCCTGAAGCTACAAATCGGCAGCTGAGATGTGGACCTGGCTAGGTTCTCGGAGTCAGGGCTCTGTCTCACTACACCGAACATTTATTCCGTGACTTCCCACGGTACATAGCTGCAAAGGTACTTATAGGATCCGGTGTCCAGCACATCAGCATCAAGGTTTAACACAAATGAACACATGTACACGTTCAGGCTTTTTCTGTGGTTTTGTCACTGAGGGCTAATCCGCCACAACCTCTGAACCAGCATTTAAAACAATCAAAGCCCCTGAATGGGGCAACACTATGGAACTAGGCCAGGCCAGGAAATGGGCTCACAGGAAATGGGTGAGCCCAGGTGCCTTCCTACACAAACATCAGTGAGACACTGGACTTTGAACCAAGCCAGACTGGGATGTGGGCTAACAGAGCAAGGTACCTTCAGACATCCTGCAGATCCCCGAACGGGATGTTTAATGTCTTCAAGCAGCATCCCTGACGCATGCTCTACAATACATGAGCTCTCTAGCAGTTCCTGGAAACAAAGCATCCTGCAGTCAAGTGAGTTTTGGAAGTCCTGCCCACAATACCCTTTTCTTAGAAGAATATATACTAAAGGCTCTTGAGGAATTCTGCAGCAAATACATGTGTTAACTTGTCTAAAAATTTCCAAACTTATTTAACCCGCCTTTGCTTTTCCTCTCATAAAAAACATCTATTAATATCCAACAAAACACATTTGAAGGAGTTTGCACTAAAGTGTTAAGAAAATAGGCATCTTTTATTTTCTCTAAGGGCAAAGAAGTTAAAACACAAGTGAGACAAGTTGCCTTACATACTCCCCACTTGCAAAGTGCCCAAAACACACTTTGTTCAGTATTTATTAAAATAATGAACAAGTGATGAGCCTCTGAATGTGTTCAATATTTTGCACAATTTCCATAGGCCATGCCTCTATTTTCCCCTGATGTTTCCCTTGACCAGCTTCTCTCCCCTGTCTCCTCATTAAAATGCTGAGCTTCTATCTTAAGCCAAACCCAAGTTACCACCATTCTTATCATCAAGAAACTTTATCTCAGCAACAGAAGACAGATGGTAGAGATAACTGAGTTTCTTCTCGGCCTGGGGTGGATTCCAATATGTGCCACAGGCTCCCTGCCTTCTCTTCCACATTCAATTTATACCAGCTTTGTTTAGCTGTACGGCACAGGCCTTGCCTGGTGACAAATCTGGGGTGATGTCCATCTGACAGCCACTAGTTACATACCTGGATTCTCTTTCCACTGTAACCCAACAAGCAGCAACCCCTGCTTTTGCCCCATTTCCACATATCTGTATCTGTATCTATATCATCTATATCTATCACTTTGGTTTTACTAGATACTGAAAATTTCTTCTTGAAGCTAAGGAATTTACATTTTACTGTACTTGTCAATAAAAAAAAGTTGCAGCTGCTTACACAGGGTTGAGAGAAAGCCTGGTGCGAGGGACACCCAGAGTTTAGGAAACACATTCTCTTTGTTAAATCCTGATTGTTTGGGCCTTGAGTCTACCTTGCAGCAGGCTGAGTATTAGAATCTTCTAGACTATTCTAGATGATGACACTTTCCTCTCTACCCCAGTATATTCAAGCTACTCCACATAACACAAAGCTCTCCAAACATGCATTTCCCCTTCGATTCTCATCTCTTTCCTTATAAATATCAGAAAGAGAATTTCTGATAAATGTAAAGGATTGGTAATCAGAAAATTAATCTCAATGGATTTTCAAATCACTGCCACTCACTTGGATAAGCTGATTTTTTATGGCAATTACCCTAAGCTGTCACAAGAGAATGTCTTTATTAGAAAAGGTAAAAATCCATCTCTGTCTTTCTATTTCTCCTTCTCATTCTTAAATGTCTGTTTCCGATCTGTAAATACACACGTGTCTACAGCACACAATGATTCCTTTATGAAGTTTATGTCTCTTTTAGAGCCGTCTCCCTCTAATGCTGTGGCATCGCTCTTACTCATTTGTCATTAAGTTTGCTGATACTGACGAGCTCACATGGCTGGGTCCTTCATAAGATACAAACACTATTACTGGGTGGGGCTAAGTCTCCAAGCAATGAAATCTCCCGTCACACTATCATCACCATCAACATCATTTAAGTGGTCATAGCAACCAACATGTATTGTGCATCTTCATTTTACGAGCACCAGGGGTTGGGCACTCTCATGATTACCAACAAGCAGCAAATCAACCATAGCTGGAGTGCTTTGACAGTTCATCAAGGGCTCTGGGCTAAGTTTCTGATGCTCATTCTCTCTTTGAAGCTACACAACAGCCCTTCATTGTTGGCCTCTTGCTCAACATGTTAGGGGGTTCCGGAAACGTAATTCAAAATAGATTGCTTTCTTGTGGCAACATGAATGATTTCTATGCCTAACCTTGTGCCCCACCCGACCCAATCTTTTAAGAGCAACCCAAACTTTCTTTTCTCATGTCTCACTTTTTCAGCAAAAGTGAATTCTTTGCAAATGCTTCTGATTAGCAATTTGTACTCATTTCCATGCATTCTCTCATTTACTCATGAAGATTTAATGAGTGCATGTGATTTTTTTCCAGCACTGAGGCCGTAGGGATTTAGCATTAAACTAGACATGTACCATCCATTCCAAAGCAAAGCACTCAATTTATAATATAGATGTCCTACTCAAGGTCCCGTGCATTGTACAGAAAGCCTTGAGCGCACAGGAAGAACATTCTCTGTAATGGTGGCTATTGGAACACTCCATGGTGCTCTGTGGTGGCAGCATGCCTGCCCCAGCTCATAGAAAGACAGAAAACCCATTCTCATAAGTGACATCTTTAGATGTATAACATGTGTGACAAATATAAGTGGCTTTTCATCATAGTGGTAACAGCAGTTCTGCAAGCCCATTATACATATTTGTCTGATCTGGCAACTGTGCTGAGTGTTTTTTTTTTCCTAATTGTACAGTAAGATATCAGGTTTTCAGGAATTAACAAGCTGAGGCCAAAACAGCAGATTTTATCCCCATAAAGAGAAAACTAACTTTCTTACATCAGAAAATCCTGAAGAAGAAATAAGACACCACTTAGTAGGGATGAAGAAGAGGAGCTTTAAGCAACAGATAGAGGGAATGGGGAGGAATGAACTAATTCTTAAGGTTTCTTCCAACCCTGGAATTCTAATTCTACACCTGAATCCAAACAAGGATTTTTAAACACTGACTCTGACAGCCAGAGAATGGATAGTTTTTAATTACCTGGAGGATAAATTTAGTGGTTATGGATTGTCCATGATCCATTTCCAGCTCCCTGATTTTGCTTGATTGAACGTGAGATCAATTTTTCTTGGTCCATATGCACAAACACATTGACAAAACAGAATGTATGTATTACTCGTATCTTTTTACTTCTATATTTTTTATGCTTTGCCACCTTGGGGCCTTCCTGGTCCTGAAGGGAGTGTTTCTCTCAAGGCTAGCCAATTCTTAGAGATAGGAAAGAAGCCTGGATCCTGTGTTTCATATGCAAACCAACCAATCCGAGACTACACCCCCAACCACCTCCGGTATCCAGCTTTTGTACTCCAGGTCACCATTTCCCTGCCTGAACCAGGACCAGGTATCAGATACCTCAGGACAGCCACTATTCTCCAGAGCTCACTGAAATTACTCAAACTAGCTAATCCTAAACCTCTTTCCCATGAAAAACACAATGAAGGGCCCTGCCCACGTTTTCTCCCTTTCCCTCTGCCTCCTGACTCACCCCAGTGCCTCCCCATGTGGCCATGTATGGTGTGTAGTGCTTCCTGTTTCTAGAAAACTCACTACACACTTCTTCCTTTATGAGTCATTTGTATGTCTGTGTGTCTTACCATACCCAACTAAAACAAATCCTGGCTACCCTTAAAATAATGTAACTGCAGGCAAGGAGATAGTTTGATAGAGAAGGAACAATTAAAATAAAAATGTAGGGATTATTTTGTAGATTTAAATTGCTTTTCCCTGGTCTCTATAGTCAGTAAAGAAAAGAAACTGATATTTGTTGAGTACCTATGACATGCTACTATACTTACATTATACTACTTAGGTCTCAGAGCATAACAGTATTGCAAGGTATATACAGTCAATATCTTCATTTTAAAGGTGAGGAAACTGACCCTGGAGGAATTTATTAAGTAACTTGCCCAAGGTTATAGTTGCAGCTTCCAGCAGTGGTGAATGTGAAGACAGGCTTTCTGTTCCAGGTTTTCATCTATCTATCTATCTATCTATCTATCTATCTATCTATCTATCTATCTATCTGTCAATCATCTATCTCCCTTCCTCCCCTACCCTTTCTTTCTCTCTCTCTCTGTCTGTCTCTCTCTTTAATTATACCTATTACCTGTCTCTGCACCAAATATGAATGTCAAAGCTGCCTTCCCTAGTTCTGCTTCAAAGTAGCAAAAGTAGTCAGAATGGCGAAGGATGCTTCTCATCTCCTACCCACACAGCCAGTTGGATTCTTGAGACAACAAGGCTATTCTCGAGTTGATCGATGAAAATAGCATATTTATAACCCAGTAGCATATGGATACAGGACTGAAACTCAGTCTGTCCACTGTGGCTTCAGATGGCGCTGGCCTGTGGCTGGTTAAGTCAGATGTTTTCTGGCCCCGATACCAGGCAAGAACCTCTGTGCATGGCTAAATGCCTTAGCTCAGCTCCACATGTCGGCAGGATGCAAGGGTTAATTCTTGGACTGCTTTTATTTTCTCTCTACCTGGGTCCCTTGGTCATCTCATCTAATCTCATGGTTTTAAGTAAAACTGATAACCTGCTGACTTCCAAACTGATATCTCAAACCCAGATGTTCTTTCTGAATATCAGACACCTTCATCTAACGGTACTGTCCCCACCCCTAGCCTGGTGCAGTGGTACAGATGTTCTACCCACGGGGAGAGGCAAGCCTTAAGGAGAGCTCTGCCTGAGGAGCTGATTTTACTTGGAATATAGCCTGGAGAAGTTATGACTAAATGTCTTGTTGTCGAAAACCATGGAAATCCTGGCGGAGAGTAATCAAGAGAGGGCTAGAATCCTATGGTACTAGTAGCAACGAGCTACCTGGTAGACAAGCCAGAAATGTAACAGAGAGCACCAAGGAAAGAAGCCAAGAGGCGCCCCCTGGCGTCAGGAAGGCTATGGGCCTGCGCCAGGCTGCACACGCTCAGGAACAATCAGAGCAGGACACAGGGCAGACTTGGAAACATCTTCAAGCCACACACAGATCCTTCAGCAAAATGTAGAGGCCTTACTAGCAGCTCCAGGACATTAAGCACAAACTCAGACTAACACTAGCTGAATATTAAGCGACTCTGTCCCAGAGACGACTCCTGGGAAGCTGTTTGAAAAATGAAATCACATTCATCCCTGATGGTCTGGGAGACTGTGCACATTCCCTAGGCTGTGCCCTCCCAGAACAGACAGAAGAGAGAGACTCAGAGCTACAGCCCTGTGGCTGAGTATGAGGCACAATATCAACTCCCTGAATTCTGACAACAGTCTCCACTCCACCCTGCCTCCCCCCCAACCCCCACATCGCACACCCAATGGTAACGTACGAAAATCTAACTGGACAAGGGGTTTAAACATACACTCAACTGCCGACTCTGGCTCTCCACTTAACATTTTTCATAGGCATCTCAAAATTTACGTGTCGAAACAGAAGTCCTGACAACCACTCCTGAATTTTCTCAGAAAAATTAGAAAAATATAAAATCCAAATTAACAAGGGGAAATAAATAGCAACGTCATCATATGAGCAAAAATAAGGAACATAGACAGAAGGAAACGCCAATGTAAAATACGTAATAAACAAAATAAGATGGAAGGAGCAAAATAAAGTATGATGCATAAATGTAAATAGACTGAATTCTTTTACTACAATACAAAGACTGTCTTAATTAGCTTAAAAAACAGTTCAATGCAGTTTACAAGAAGCAGAGTTAAAGAAAATAATAAAGGATAAACATAAAGGGATGAATTCAGTGAAATTAAAATTTAGCAAAAGCAGGATTGGTGGTATTAATAAAACAAGATGAAATTTAAGGTTAAAGTATTTAATAGGGTAAAGAGAGGTGCCATGTATTTATTTTGTGAAAAAGACATGTATCATAAACCTGAATGCACACATAGATAAAGATCATCTATATATGTGAAACAAAACCTATGCAAGAGAATACTACAAAAACACAGTATGGGGGCTGGCCCGGTGGCTCAGGCGGTTGGAGCTCTGTGCTCCTAACTCCGAAGGCTGCTGGTTCGATTCCCACATGGGCCAGTGGGCTCTCAACCACAAGGTTGCTGGTTCAACTCCTCGAGTCCCGCAAGGGATGGTGGGCTCCGCCCCCTGCAACTAAGATTGAACACGGCACCTTGAGCTGAGCTGCCTCCCGGATGGCTCAGTTGGTTGGAGCGCGTCCTCTCAACCACAAGGTTGCTGGTTCGACTCCCGCAAGGGATGGTGGGCTGTGCCCCCTGCAACTAGCAGCAGCAACTGGACCTGGAGCTGAACTGTGCCCTCCACAACTAAGAGTGAAAGGACAACAACTTGACTTGGAAAAAAGTCCTGGAAGTACACACTGTTCCCCAATAAAGTCCTGTTCCCCTTCCCCAATAAAAAAACAAACAAACAAACAAACAAAAAAAAAACACAGTATGCTTACGTCAGAATGGCAGAATGGACAGGTTTATAAATAAATAAATAAGGCCATAGAGGAACTGGCTAGTACAACAAATAAGTGTGTGTGTGAGCACACACCATATGTCATTTGGTATGTGTATGTGTGTATATGTATCTTTGTGAACACCCATGTTATGTGTACGTATGTCTACTCTGTATACATACACATACACACCTCATTCCCATTGACTAGGAGACTATTTTCTTTATGTCTATGGCACATATATGTAAATTGGTTTTCTAATTAGCCACCAAGTGAACCTTAATAAAGTTTAAACAGTAGAGATTTTATAGGACACATTCTCTGAACAAAATCCTCTGAGCAATATTCTCTGAACAATAAAAATAGAAATAAAAAATTTAAGTGACTGAAAATCTTATTTACTTTGAAGTTTAAAAACAAAATTTATAGATAATCTTTGCATTAAAGGGGAAATAAAGAGAAATTTCAAACACCAGAAAGCAACTAAAAGAACACTTCTCATTAAAACCTATGGGACTCAGTGAAAATTCTACTCTTTGGAAAAAGTATAACCTTAAATGCTTTTACTACTAAAGAATGAAAATACAGAAACTTGGTACCCATCTTAAGAAACCAGAAGAACAATAAAATAAATCAGAAGAAACTAGGAGGAGACTTAAAAGATAAAAGCTTACATCAACAAGCTAGAAGACAAAGAAATTCAAATATTTAGAAAGGATAAGTAAATTTGGGAGATGGTTCTTTGAAAACTAATAAAACAGACCAATGCCTAAGAGTCTGATTTAGATAAAAGAGAAAGAACAATCACAGATGCATGAAGTATTAAAAGACTATTACATACAAGTTATTTCCTAAGGGGGAATGATTTTTAGCAAAATTTAAATTACTCAAACCTATCTAAGAAATGGAAAACTTGAAAAAGACCAACATCTATAGAAAACCTTGTAAAGGTGATTAGATGTCTACCGTTGAAGAAAGCATTAGGACCAGATGGGTTCACAGCTGAGACTTATCTAACCTTTATAGAACAGATAATTACTATGCTACTTCAACTGTTCTAGACCATGAGAGAGCTAGACAGCTCCTCAGTGAATTTCATGGCACAAGCATAAATTGAATACCAAAATCTCATAAAGAATAGTAGAAAAATAGAAAAGTATACACCAACCTCATTTCGGAATACAGATATGAAAATTCAAAATGAAACATTGGCAAAATAATCCAGCAGTGTACACAAAAATACACTCTGATGAAATGGAGTTTATTCCAGGGATGCAAATGGAGTTAAATATCAGGAAACTTATCAATATAATTAATTGTAATACATTAAACGAAGGAAACCATGTGATCATATCTACAGATGATGAAAACAATACTAAATAAAAAATAAATGCTGGGAAACTACCCAAAGAAGCAAATCAAATCTGAATAGAATAAGTAAAATAATAAAACCATGTCAATTAAAATCATTAATTAGAGAGGAATGCCCATTATTACCATTTAATATTGTCTGGAAGTTTGTTTGAAAATAATATAAGAAAATTAAATAATTGACATACGTTTAAAATTACACCTAAAATGACCTCTGTTTTGCTAATTATATAATCACATATCTACAAAGAACTGAGCTACTCTAATAAAGTCTACCAGTATTCATAAGAGAATTTGATAAGGTGTCCGAAAATAAAATATAAGAATTAAATACAGAAATTTCAAGAAGCTATTGGCTTTTTTCTATTTTAACAATAAGTACCCAGAAATGGAAACAGGGAAAATAGTCCACTTATCACAGGGACAAAATATTTTTTTAATTGTAATTAAGTTTATTTTTAAATTAAACTTTTTTATTTTGAGTTAATTATAGACTCATTTGTAATCTTTAGAAATAATACAAAGAGATCCTTTGTACCCTCTACTCCATTTCCCCTAATGGTAACATCTTACAAAGTTATAGGGCAGTATCATGCCCAGGATGTTGCCATTGATACAGAATATTGCCATCACCACAAGGATCCCTCTTGTTGCCCTTTTTATAGCCACACTCACTTCCCTCACACTCTACCCCCTTCTTAACTGCCTTCCATTTCTATCACGTTGTCAATTCAAGAATGTTATTTAAATGGACTCAAAGAGTACATAAACTTTTGGCATTGGCTTGTTTCTTATTCACCAGAATTCTCTGGAGAGCCATCCAGGTTGTTGTGTGTATGAGGAGTTTGTACCCCTATATGGCTAAGTAGAATCTCATGATATGGATATACATATTTTGTTTAACCATAAACCTATTAAAGAACAACTGGGTTGTTTCCAGTTTGGGGCTATTACAGATAAAGCTGTTATAAACATTTGTCTACAGGTTTTTATGTAAACATAAGTCTCGATTTCTCTGGAACAAATGCCTAGGAGTGTAATTGCTTGGTCTTATGGTATTATAATTGCATGTTAATTTGTTAAGAAATTGAAACACTGTTTTCCAGAGTGGCTGTACCGTTTTACATCGCTATCAGCAGTGTATGAGTGATCCAGTTTCTCCAAATCACCCACAGCATTTATAATTGTCATTATTTTTTTATTTTAGCCATTCTGATAGGTATATAGTGATATCTCAGTGTGTTCTGAATTAGCATTTCCCTAATAGCTAATGATGCTTCACATCTTTTCATACCCTCATTTGCCGTCTATATGTTCTGTTTGGTGAAATGTCTCTTTATGTCTTTTATCCATTTTCTAATTGGACTATTTGTTTTTTACTGTTGAGGTTTGAGATTTTAAAATATATTCAAAAAGACCAGTCCTTGGCTGGATATGTGGTTTGCAAACAACAACTAACTTTTCTTCCCATGTTGGAATAGATTCTGATTCTTTGTATGAGGTTGAGTTGAGTTAGTTGATTTACATTTAGAGAACATATAGTGTTAAAACAGGTAACTTTGGACACGAAAATAGCTTCTAGCAGCAAGAGAATATAGTTAAATGTGTATATTAGGTGCTCCTGTGACATGAAGCTATGGGTCACGTCTCCAAACTGTAATATACCAAGGCATCACAGTGAACTCTCGGGTAACACTGGATATTTTCAAGAGAAACACAGGGATATTTGGTATCTACTGGCTATCTTGCAAACTACTAACACAAAGTAGTTTACATTTTCAGCATTACACCACTCTACTACATTTCTTCAAAAGTCATGCTATCCTTGTGAAACTAGATGTTTGGCAGTTGCTGGAATGTGGAACGGGAAATGAGAGTGGTACGGTCCACTATGATTTTAAGGTTTGAGAAGTTGTGCATTGCCCATGCATTCCTGTATTAAGTAACTATGATTATTACAGAGTGAAATTTAAAATATCTTTCTTTCAATTTATATGTATTTTTTTTTCAAATGGCTTTTTCAATTGTTTGGACCAACGACTGAATAAATGGAATGGGTAAGTATTCCTTTGAGCCTAGATACACTGTAAGAGAATTACTATGCCACTAAGGGAGCTATGAATGCATCGTCTGCTACAGGATGACACAGACTAAGCTAAGGTAACTGAAATCTCCCTAGGCAAGGAGGCCGTGATTGCAGTTACTATGAAAATGGCTATGTGGTTATGTGACAGATGACCTTACTTAAATACAATAAACTTTTTCCTCCTTTTGTAAATTTGTCAAAAAAATATATAAATATGTTTTAATCCTACAAGTGCTACCACTGACTACTCATAGTCACCCTTAGGAGTTAAGTGATATTCCATCCAATGCCTCCGTTACAACCTACAGGGATAAAAGAATATAAAACAAATATAAATCAATTACTGTTACATTAGACTTTTAGGAGCCATAAACCTTGAGAGCTGCCTTGCTAGGAGACACAGTAAGTTTGACAAGTTTCTTAATATTGAGAAACCAGGCAACAGATCTATTCAGAATTTATACTTTCGAGAGTTGATTATTTCCTTTGTGTGCTATGTAATGGGATTTTTGAAATATAAAGGCCACATGTCTATCTTATTGTATCATTATTAAATAAATCATATTAGGATCATCTGTCACACAACATTAGGCATTCTTATTCTGGAAACTGTCAGGATTGCTGGTACAGTGAAACATTTTCCAGAGAGACTCTCCCATCCAATTTCAAAATGCAAAACTTCCCTGGCATGTCTAAGAGAAAGGCTTGACAGTGTGCGTCCATAAAGTCTTCAGTACTCCTGAGAGAATGTCAATATACTCATCAAAGTCCTCCTGACCTATAATTATCATACCACCAAGGGCAGTGTGCAGTACACTAAGTGTTATGCTGGGAATTTATGGATGGCTAGAAAGTGGGAAAAAAAAATACCTAAAAGCTTTGGTGTTTAAAACATTTTGATATCTCTTTAGTTCAAACACAAGAATTGCTAATAGAGTCTTGGTAATAAGCCCCCAAATATTCATTAGTGCTAAAGTAAAAATAACCTCATAAAATTAACAGCTGTATATTTCACCTGCTCATTCCTCCCTTATCAGATGCCGAGAAAAGGGTCGGTTTTTCACAAGAGCACTCGTTCTTCTTAGCTCAGGCTTCCATTTTCACTTCATCAGTTCTAAAGCTTCAGCACCCACCATACCACATCGCCCACCTGGATGAAGATCTCACCATCCAGTCCCTCAATATAGGAATACCATTATAAGACAGAGTTTCTCCTGCTTTGCTGCTACCCCAGTCATCCCAAAGTGCCTTCATTACAAAGGTAAATTCCATGATCATTAATTCACACTCTGCCTTGGGACGAGAAGGATGAATAGAAGGAGGTGGCTAGTTGGCTTCAGATTTGGCCAGGAGATGGCAGGAGTAGGCCTCCCTGGTAGATATTGCAGACCCTCAAGAGGCCCCATTTGGGACTTGGCCATCAGTGACAATTCTTGGGGATTAAGCAATTCCATAGCAAAGGGCTACATTGGAGGCCCACGATTAAGAACTGAAGCACACCTAACTCAAAGACAGAGTCAAGCAGTTTGGGGTACAGAGGGAGTCTAGCCAGTCCTAAGTAGATGAGGGGAATGGCAGAAAGTAAAAGGAGCCAAGCAAGAAGGAAGAAACAAGTCAGGATCCTAGTTAGCACAGGTCACTGGGCAGCAAAGAACAGGTCACATGGATGCTAAGAAGCCACTGAGCTTGGCAGGGCCTAGGGGCAATAAGTTGGTTTTGGAGGCACAGGTTGAAGTTTCCATTTATATATCCCATTTGGGCAGCAAAAACCTACCATATATATATATATATATATATAGTAGATTTGATAGCCCAAATTACTCTTTCAAAGTGGCCCTCATCAGAATCCTCCCTAGAAGGCCAGCTGACTTGAGGGAGTTTGTCATTAAAAGCCAAGAAATTTGAGTTTCTGAAACCTTCTTACTTTCCCTTACTTACTGTGGCCAAGATTAGTTACCAAGTCCTTCTCTTTCCCTAAAGCTCATCTTCCAGTTTACAAAGTCGGGATCCTAATACTCATCTAATGACAGCACCATTCCCCCTGTCATTCAAATGAGCAAATGGACATGGTGCTACAGGCCCAAGCAAGAAAGATATTGGATGAAATCCCAAAGAACTCATCTTACAAGTGGAAAAAATAAAAGTGAGGTGGGGGAGAAAAATACACAACTACAATCAAGTACTGACATTGTTGTATGTACCAGACTATATACACTGCTTCATCATTGCTAGGAGAATGAATAGAAAATTGCATAAGAGCTTTTAAGGGAAGTTTATTGGCTTTTAAAAGCATATCTGCAAGGAAGTTCTTTCAGGAAGTGATTAGCCATTTAATGAGAAATTAAAAAACTTCAGCACCATCCTTTCTACAGATGCAAATGAATCTGTAAGGCACCTCACTAGCTATTCTAAAGACTGCATTCTAACGTACCTTAAGTATTGTGAAGTGCAAAACGTCATTAATACTATGGCTTTATCGGATGCCTGTTTTATAGGATCTACTTCAGATAATTTTGCCACTTCCCGAAATAGTACTTCCTCCATTACAAAGAAAATACCCTGGTCACTGTGACCTGCTATGACACCCACTTATGTAAGAATCTTACTATCAATTTTGATACATCTTGGTCAGAGTGCAAATAGTGTGGATTTTTTTTTAAAAGGGTCAACTTCATCAAAACTGCCACCATAGCTGTTAATTCAAGAATAATCTTATTGATGCTGGCTACAAAATCAACATACAAAAATCCATTGCATTCCTATATACTAACAATGAAATTTCACAAAAAGGAAGTGAAAAAAAACAATTCATTTTGCAATTGCAACAAAAAAAGATTCCTAACGAATAACCTTAACAAAGGATGTGAAGGACCTATACACTGAAAACTGTAAGAAATTTTTAAAAGAAATTGAAGCAGACACAAAGAAATGGAAAGACATTCCGTGCTCATGGATTGGAAAAATCAACATAGTTAAAACAGCCATGTCACCCAAAGCAATATACAGATTATATTTTCTAGTGTTGATTATTTCTTTTGTGTGTTATGTAATGGGATTTTTGAAATACAAAGGCCACATGTCTATCTTATTATATCATTATTAAATAATATATTAGGATCATCTGTCACACAACATTAGGCATTCTTATTCTGGAAACTGTTAGGATTGCTGGTACAATGAAACATTTTCCAGAGAGACTCTCCCATCCAATTTCAAAATGCAAAACTTCCCTGGCATGTCCCTGGCAAATCCCCATCAAAATCCCAAGGTCATTTTTAAAAGAAATAGAACAAAAAAAATCATCAGATTTGTATGGAATCACAAAAGACCCCAAATAGCCAAAGCAATCCTAAAAAAAAAAAAAAAAAAAAAAAAAAAAAAAAAAAAAAAGGAATAACGCTGGAGATATCACACTCTCTGACTTCAGCTTGTACTACAGAGCAACAATAATCAAAACAGCATGGTATTGGCAGGAAAACAGACACACAGACCAATGGAATAGAATGAAAACCCAGAAATAAACCTACATAAATATGGACAGATAATTTTTGACAAAGGAGCCAAAAACTTACAATGTAAAAAAGACAGCCTCTTCAATAAATGGTGCTGGGAGAATTGGAAAGTCAGGTGCAAAAGAATGAAACTGGGCTGCTATCTGTCACCATATACCAAAATTAACTCAAAATGGATCAAAGACCTAAATATAAGACCTGAAACAATAAATTGTACAGAGGAAAACATAGGTACTAAACTTAGGGACTTTGGGTTCAAAGAGGATTTTATGAATTTGTTCTCAAATTTTATGAATTTTACTCAAAGGAAGTAAAAGCTAAAATAGATGAATAGGACTGTATCAAACTAAAAAGCTTCTGCACAGCAAAAGAAACCATTGACAAAACAAAGAGGAAACCAACCAAATGGGAGAAGATATTTGCAAACAATGCCTCCAATAAGGGGTTAATATCCAAAATATATAAGTAACTCATGCAATTCAACAACAAAAAGACAAGCAGTCCAATTAAAAAATGGGCAGAGGACATGAACAGAAACTTCTCCCAAGAAGACATACAAATGGCCAAAAGATATATGAAAAAATGTTCAACTTCACTAGCTATTAGGGAAAAAGCAAATCAAAACCACAATGAGATATCACTTTAACCCAGTTAGAATGGCTATCATCAACAAGAAAAATAATAACAAGTGTTGGAGAGGCTGTGGAGAAAAAGGAACCCTCAGACACTGTTGGTGGGAATGCAGACTGGTGCAACTGCTGTGGAAGGCAGTGTGGAGGCTCCCCAAAAAATTAAGAATAGAATTACCATATAATCCAGCAATCCCTCTCCTGGGTATAGAACCAAAAAAATCTGAAAACATTTATCTGTAAAGATACATGTATTCCAATGTTCATTGCAGCTTTATTTACGGTGGTCACGGCATGGAAACAACGAAAGTGTCCTTTGATAGGTGATTGGATAAAGAAGATGTGGTATATATGAATAATGGAATATTACTCTGCCATAAGAAAAGATGAAATAGTGCCATTTGCAACAACGTGGATGGACCTTAAGATTATTATGCTAAGTGAAATAAGTCAGACAGAAAAAGTTGAGAGCCATTTGATTTCACTCGTATTTGGGTTATAAAACTGAAAGCCACAAAGGAACAAGACAAACAAATAAACAAAAACTCATAGACACAGACAAATTTAGTGGTTACCAGAGGGTTAAGGGTGGAGGGGGAATGATAAAAGAGGGGAAACGGGGTCAAAATACTTATATGGTTATAGAAGGAGAAGTGACTCTTGGTGGTGAGCACACAATGTGATATATAGATGACATACTAATTGTAGAATTGTACACTTGAAACCTATGTAATTTCAGTAACCACTGTCACTCCAATAAATTTAATTAAAAATAATCTTATTGAAATGAAATGCATGACAACGAAGACTGTTTAAGTTCCAACTACAGGATATTGTCTGAATTATGGGAGGAAATTATGAGACTGCTAGCTTTTGAGGCCTTCTTATCTTTTACATAACTTAATCCTCACAACATCCCTGTGAAGTGGGCATCTTTCCCCTTATTTTACAGATGAGGGAAAAGAGATTCTGGGAGGGTTTATAACTAGCCTAAGGATGCTTAACTATTAAGTTGTAGATTTGGTATTTGATTTTGACCCTTTTCTTAAAGTAAATTGTTTGTCAAACAAACAAACAAAACTATTGATAGCTCCCCATTCGCTAATCAAAACAGGTTCTCATGTGACATATGTCTAAAGATTCACTTTAGGTGACCTAAATCTTAGCCCCAGATGTAGCAGACAGCCTGGATCTTTCACCATTTTCACCCTCCAGAAACACTTGAGTCACCCTCAAGGTGCTTGATGCATGCAATTTGCATATTTTGTGGGATGGGATAAATCATTTTGCTCCTGAGGATGATTTGCCAAGCAAAGCTTTGGAAGTTCTCATCTGTACTCCATGAGCAACCAGATATTTCATTCCCAGGAAAACTTAAATACGTGATACTTTTCTATCTGTTTTCATGTTTTAATGTGGTGATTGGGCCAAAGGGCGGGAGAATCAGATGGGGAAGATGAGCTTAGTCAAAGCAAGAGGAGATTCAGGGAGATGCTTTGATTTTCTTACCAGTTAGTTCAAGCTCTCCGTAGGGAAGTGACCTACCTGCCTTGTTGAGAAGATGCCTAGGTAAATCCAATTTAGGATAGAATCTGAATGAGGACAGAACTGTTTAGCCTGAGACTTAGGGTAAGATTTGCTTTTTTTCTCTAAAGAGGGAGGAAAAACAGTGAGAGAGAGGAAGACAGGGGAAAGAAGGGATAGCAGATGAAATGAGGAAAGCTCACTTGACATGTGAAGTAATGCCACCTCATTTCCCACCTCCATTTCTAACCAGGTTAGAAAGTCACGAAACACTTGAGGGAAATATAATTTTTAAATTAAAAAAACCTGGGCATATTGTCTGGAATGACAGAGTGGCACTACAGGAAAAATATTAGGGGTCATTGAGGCAGAGATCCACAAGAGAGTAAGCTTCTGAGAACTTTTATCAATTGGTAGGCGGCAATTTCTACCTTCTCATTAAATGGCTAATCACTTCCTAGATTCTGACAGGCCATGAAATGGTTTGAGTCAAGTTCAACCAGATACCTGAGGCAGCTGACACCTGCCCTTAGTGCCTTTACAATTCTGTGCTTTTGCTGTTTCTGATTCCATCTGCCTCTTAAAACCCTAGGACTTGGACCATCCCACAGGGATGTTTTGGGTTAACACTCAACAACTCTGTGAAGAGGAAGAAGCAAAAGCAGATGTTGAAATGGAAGCAGGGAGGATGTCTGGATGTTTCTAAAAAAAAAAAAAAAATTCTCCAGCTGAGATGAGATGAAAATCTGCATTAGCATTGCTTTAATGCTGAAATGGACAAATTAGGATGCCTTTTTGAGTGGAAATGTATGACTGGATTACTATTTATAGTTAATCAATTAAGGAGCAAATGATAGCACTCAAATGAGGTTTCCTTGCTGGGTGCAATATAAATAGTGACCCATCACAATGACCATTTTATTAGGGATCTTTCTAGCAACTTTGATGTTTTCTTCAAAAGGAATGCCATTTTAAAAATAAATGATTCCTGCCCCTTCCATGAAATCCTCATTCTCTATTTGTGGTTAAGCTCAAATATCCTGGAGAGTGAAGCCTTCATTGGCTTAAAGTTGCCTTTTTCCACCACATGTCAGAATATTAAGGAGTGCCCAAGAAGAGAGTGTCAAAATCTATTTAATGATATTTCTGAAATCCATTTAGGTGCATCCAGTGGCCACTCAAATTAATTGCTACTAATTATTTTCTAGGTTCTATACTAAATACTTCATGTACCTGGTCTCATTTAATCCTCACAAGAGCCCTAGGATGAAGGTAGTATTATTCTCATTTTGTAGATCAGGAAACAGAAGGTGACAGTAGGTAACTTACCCCCATTTTACTGATTCATTCTTTCAGTAACTGTTCTGTCACATTCTATGTTAGTTACTGAAGATACAACAGTAAACATAAAAGATAAAGTCCCTGGACTCATGGAATTCATATCCAAGTGGGAGATAGTCAATACACTAAATATGTAAGATGTAAAATATATTAAGCGATTATGTTCACAGAGGAAAAACAAAGAGTAGGGATCGAAAGCATTAGGGGGATTGCAGTTTTAACACAGAATAGACTGGAAAGGCCTTGCTGAGACATGTGGGTAAAAGAGGACTCAAATTCTTTGTCACTCTTTCTATTAAAAGAAGAGGAATATGTGCACCTCTTTTAGTTCCTCTAGAATCTGAGCTGTTCGGTGTCTTCTTTGACCAATAGCATTTGGCAGAAGTTATGCTTTGCCTAGTTTCTGGCTTAGCTTCAAGATAATTGGCAGTCTCCACCTTGGTCTCTTCTTTGCTCTGAGCTTACATGCAAGAACTTCTACTACTTTGAGGTGCCGTGTTGTGGGGAAGCCCAATCTATGCACAACCAGAAGCTCTCTACCTCTGAGGCCCAGCCCTCCCCAAGCTGTCCCTATATTCACCTATTCAAGTCATTACCGTGGAGGTCCCAGACTTTGGGGTACAGAAACAAGCTTTCCTCTCTGTCCTGTCAGATATCTTGACCCACAGACTCATCAGACACAGTAACTTAAACCACTGATTTTGAGGCTGTTTTTCACATAGTGATTATAAGAATAGAAGGTGACTTTTGAATAGTAACACAAAGAGAGTTAGGGAGTAAGCTATTTTAGGAAGAGCATTCGAGGCAGAGGGAACAGCACTTTTAAAGGCCCTGAATGGACATAGAGGGCTCAACAAAATGAGGAGGAGGCCAGCGTGGCTGGCACAGAGTAAGTGGAGAGTAGAATTAGATCAAATTAGAGAGACAAAGGGCGAGGCACGTCATGTACAGCCTTGTAAGCCATTGTAAGGACTTTGAATGAGATGGGGGGGGGCATTGGTGGCTTGGAGTGGGGGAATGACACGGTATTATACATGATTAACTATTATTCCTTAAGGATCTTAAGCCAAAAGTGGGTATATGCTGTTGAACAAAACCAACATAGACCCTGCCCTTATTAAATTTAAAGAACCTAGTAGGTAAGTGACAGAGCCAAATAGGGGTTAGGCATGCCTGTCTCAACCAAAGGCTGTGCCCGTCATCACTGCACTACGCCAAACCAGAGACTGTTAAACTTCTCCACAACATCTCAATTCTCAGCTAAGGTTCGGTATCTTAAGATATTTTGGTTAGGACAAAAGAGGGACTACTTGCTTTTGTTACTCAAGTTAAGAATTAATATTGAATAACACATAGGATGGAAAAGAAACCACTGGAGAAACTATTTATCAGCTGGAGTTCAACCATTTTTTATCACCTTGTGAGGCTTCATGATTAAAGCAATACTATGACTGCTCAAGATTAAGATCCGTGTTGAGTGGGTGAACTGGAAAGAGGCTTGGCGTGGGGCTGAGCATCAATTCTACCTGGAAATCTCTGTGTGAGCCTGAGAGAGTCACTTACCCTCTCTGGGTCTCTAATACTTCACCAGAACAATGAGAGACATTTGCCAAATGTGTTTTATGAAACATTAATTGACAAGATACTCTGTTAAAAAAAAATGTGCCTTGTTTGGATGTGTGTGTTGTACATACTGTGTTTCCCTGAAAATAAGACCTAGCTGGACAATCAGCTCTAATGTGTCTTTTGGAGCAAAAATTAATATAAGACCTGGTCTTATTTTACTATAATATAAGACCGGGTCTCATAATATAATATAATATAATATAATATAATATAATATAATATAATATAATATAATATAATACCGGGTCTTATATTAATTTTTGCTCCAAAAGACGCATTAGAGCTGATTGTCTGGCTAGGTCATATTTTCGGGGAAACACGGTATGCATGTGCCTGTCTGTTGGCAGGGCGGAGTTGTGCGAAATAAGCTGGAAGATTCTACATAGTATGTCCTTTTCTTGAAGATCTACGATACTAATTAGCAAATTAAACATCCTGATAAGTTCTGTAATGTACTGGGGACTGACTGCATGTAACTAAAACACTATACTCTTTCTTGACCTCAATGATGCATTTATGTCTGCCACGGCAGGATATGTACCCATTTTATCTCATTGTAAACCGAGGTAAAATCATTTATCATATAGTAGCATGTCTAGTCGGTAGTTGATGCTCAATGCATGTCAGTTCCAGTGTCTTGTCTCATCTCTTCTGTTTTTGACCTGAGTTAAAACACACAATTTTCTAGGTCTTTGTTTCTTGAATAATAAATAAGAGTGAATAATATATGTTTTCAACACTGTAAATGATAAATGAATTTAAAGTAGTGCTGCCACTCAGAAACAGTCACCTCTCCATCTGTATGGTTTAGGAGAGGAAGTGTATCAGGGATAGATACTGGCCCATCACCTCACAAAGGCTAAGAGCTTCAACCTCCCTCTTCAAGCCTTTTTTTTTTTTTTGAGAACAACTTAAGAGGGATAGTATGAAGACATGCATGTTCTAATAACTTCTTTCCTCAGACACTAACAAATTAATAGTCAGGTACATGACCTGAAGAGAGCAACCAGAAAAACAGAGTTGACATCCTAACTATATTAAGCAAGAACTAGATAACCACTCCTGGAAATATAAAGATGTGATAAACATTTCACTACTTTCAGTAGGAAAGCTCAGGTAATAACATTAAAAATATCAACTGCTTTACCTTTTTATACATTTTTTTTCCTTGACCAAATTAAAATGGGCAAAAGCTTATGGTGTTTTCAATATTACAACTGAACTTGTACATGTCAAGTCAGGAAAAAAAAGTCACACACACATAAGTGACAAGACCAACCCCATTAAGACTTCTGTGGGGAAGGAGGAGGTAAGACAGGAAAGAATATACAAATATGAGGTCTGGCAATTAAGTTCGCGAACATATCCCAGAAAAAGTGCTACATACTTCATTGCTGAATATCACTACAGTCACCTTCCAAGTACTCCCCTTGGGAAGCTTTGTACTGACGCCAGCACCTAGTCCATCCTTCAAAGCAATTTTGGAACTCTTTCTGGAATGGCCATCAGAGCTGTCATATTACTCTAGATGTCCTGAACGTCATCAAAATTTCTTCCTTTCTATATTTCCTTTATCTTAGGGTAAAGAGTCCTTGGGGGCCAGATCAGGTAGGTGAGTAGGGAGGGTGTTCCAATATAGTTATTTGTTTACTGGCTAAAAACTCCCTCACAGACAGTGCTGTGTGAGCTGGTGCATTGTCGTGATGCAAGAGCCATGAATTGTTGGCAAAAAGTTCAGGTCGTCTAACTTTTTCACGCAGCCTTTTTAGCACTTCCAAATAGTAAACTTAGTTAACTGTTTGTCCAGTTGGTATAAATTCATAAAGAACAATCCCTCTGATATCAAAAAAGGTTAGCAACATCGTTGCAATAAGTTCGCGAACTTAATAGCCAGACTTCATATACACCAGAAAATGGTTTCTTTTAGAAACTAAAACTGTCTTTTCTACATATGATATGACCATCTAGACTCTCCTCCAGATAAAGTAATGTATGTTGTCCCAAGAAATTCTAGACTGTTGCATGCATCTTTAACTATGCTAAAGCAGTCAGTGTTTGGTTCTCTTGCACAATGGGTTATTCCTGTTTAAATTGGACAAGTCATAAAGTATCATGATAAATGTGATTTAGCAACTTACTCAATAACTGAGATAACATAAACCAGAGCTGCCACATTCAAGCAACCTTCATTTGATGGAGCTGATCTGAAGTACACTTTTTTGAAGTGCCAGTCATGATAAACCTGTCTAGTGCTCATCGTGCTCATGCAGAGTTATAATAAATTAGGTTGTTATTCCTCCAAATCTTCTACTTACTTCAATGAGATGTCTCATTTTATTTTAGCTCAATTTAATGATAACCCTAAATGTAGTATTAGCAGTTGTTATTTCTCACTTTGAATAGTGCTTAAGTGGCTAATGTTCTCTGGTATACATAAAGTGCGAGGCCAGCTAAGGAGGAGATTATGAGGGGCGGAACAAAGAGGACACAGGAAATTGTGCCTCTGGCTCTCCAATCGGATCCTGTTTATCTCCCAAACTTCACCTGCCTCCGGCAGGCAAAGAATCTACAGGAAATTGGTTGCTAACATTAAGGGAGAAATAGCATTCTCCTGCTTATGGGATATACTTTTTGGAGGAAAACGTAGGAATATGTTACAAAAGCCTTAACAATGTCTGCATTCTTTGATCAAACAATTTAATATTTAGGAATTAGTCTAAGAAATGCTCAGCACAGCATTTTCTGTAATAAAAGAAAAAAAGAAATGACTAAAATGTCCAATAATATGGGTTTGATGAATTAATTTTGGAACACCCAATATTGTTTCCAGCAAATACTTGCATGGTGTGCCAGACTTTCAAAGTATTACAAGTTTTAATTTATTTAATCTCCAAAACAACTCTATGAGACAGAAATGTTATGATCTCTATTTTACAAATGAGTAAACGGAGTCACAGGGAATACAAATAACTTGCCCAAAGTCACATGGCTACTAAACAGTTGACCTGGCATTTGAACGCAGCAGCTGGGCACCATAGCCTACGTTCTCATTCCCTATTTCTGCTGCCCCATGACAATGGAATAATGTTCCATCAGTACCACTGATATTAGGGATACATATTTCATGGAAAGTTATTCAAAATAGGTGGGTGAATGAACAAAAGCAGGTTACAAAATAGGTTGGACAGTGTGACCCCATTTCTATAGGAAGAAAAAATATATTTATAGAAAGAAAGCGACCTTAACGTTCTTTCAAGATATATCCAACTATTAACAGTGGTTATTTTTAGGTGGTGCCCGTAGGTGCCTCTGAAGTTTTCTTTTTGCTTATCTCCCAGTTCTAATCATTGTTACAAAGACCATGTATTCAAATGTTAAGCCTCCTTAGAAATCAAAGAAATGGAAATTTAAATATAAGAAATATTACAATTCAATTATAGTATGTATTTTGAATCATAAAACTTAATGCTAGTCATATTGTGGTGAAAACAGTACATTCATGCTTTGCTGCTGGCGGTTACAAATTGTTATGACTCTCTATAGAAAGTAGCTGGCAATATAATTCAAGAACCATGAAAATGTTCATTTCCTGTTACCCTGTCGTCCCACTTTTGGAAACGATCCTATTATCACAATTCAAAAGAAGAAAACTGCTTGACATATTTAGTAAGAAATACATTACTAAAAGATTTAATTTGTGCATCCACTAGTAGAACTAGGCAGACTACCAAGGTTCTTATTTATACAGGTTCTCAAAGGGCTGGTGATGGAAGACAACGACTAGACATATTGAAAGGCTCTGAGATTGTTTAACAAAGGCCTCCTGTCAATGTCTTGGGTGTCACTAAAGCCAGAAAAAGCACCCAGAAAATGTACAAAATAGACCTAAATCCAGGAACACAAGTGCACTGTGGGATGGAAGGCCTCTTGAGGATGATACCTTGTGTTGTCACTGGTAGTGTCTGCAGAGACTGTTTCAGGCTTCCGCCATGAGGGCCTGTGAGAAGTGGATGAAGACCTCTTCCCTGTTTGGGGGCTCATAGGCATTAGAACAGAAAGGGCCTCTTCCTCCTGAGAACTGAAAATATCACACTTTCCTCTCTCTCTGATAAATAATACTGGGACCAAGCAATTTTCCTCTTTCTGTGCTAAACATTCCTGGGAACAAACAAAAGCAATTTAGTTAATCACATCAGAAAATACTTGCATCGGGAAGATGAGACCATGAACCAATAGAATAGGTTATTTATGAAGACTAACGGCTTGCTTGTTGAGTTGTCTTAGGCTATTGACCTTACTGGTGCCCACCAATCAAAATCTCATAATCTCTCCCCAACCCCAACCAGTTCCATGCCTTGCAAGATCTACCTTGTATCACCCAGTCCAGACCCTAACATCTTTTCAATATCCTCCTTTCACTTTCCCCATACAAGGCACTACGAAGACTGTCAGACGGCATTCTCTTTCACTGCAGTAGATCTAATAAACTTCGCTTTCTTGATTAATAGGTTTTCTGGTGGTCTTTTGCTGAGGAAATAGTTGACTCATCTCAGATTAAGGAACAGGGAAAGAAACTGAAAGAGCAAGGGATCAATGAGGTGATGGAAGCAACATTGCTGAGGTGGAGGCAAAGCCTAAAATTCTGTGAAGACTAGCCACATCATTAGGAAGGCAGGAAAAGAAGAGGACTACGTGGAAGAAAGGTTAACGATTCTGAGGATGGAGAAGCTGCATCAACACACTGAATATTGGAACCAAATGGTGCAAGGAAGAAAATGGAAACCTTGAGCAGATCTGGCACCAGCAGCATCAGGGCTGCCAAGCTTCTTCAGGGTGCCCCCCCAAAATATGCAAACCCTACAGGGCTTGTGACAGGGAAAGGCAGGACTTGGCAGGCTAGGGTTTCAAGACTCCATTTATGAGGGCTCAGAGCTAGAGTTCTAGGAATGCTACTGACTATTCTGTGGTTCAGGGGGTGGTGATCTCTGATGCCAGACCACCTGCATGCAGACTCTGGCCCTGCCACTCACTAGTTGTGTGACTCTAGTATAGTCAACCTAGTTGACTAGAATCCAATTATTCTAAACCTCGATTTTTCTCCTCTGTAAAATGAAATTACAGATACTACCTAGTTTGCAGGGTTGTTTTAAAGGTTACCATGTTTCCCTGAAAATCAGAGCTAAACGAAAAATAAGCCCTAGAATGATTTTTCAGGATGATATCCCCTGAACATAAGTTCTCATGTGTCTTTTGGAGCAAAAATTAATATAAGACCCATTCTTATTTTCAAGGAAACACGGTAAATAAGGTAGGTGATATAGTACCTGGTAATGGTTAAGTGCTCAAAAAGTGTTAGTCTTTGCCTATTATTACTTTATTGTCATTATCCCCTTGGTGGAATTCTTCCAGATGCCAGAAGGGGATAAAATCAGGAAGCTTAGTCAAAAATAATCATTATATATAATAGCAAAAAATTTAGAAATAAGCAGTGTGGGGTGCTGGTGTATTTGCAATATTTGCCAATTTTCATTGTGTAAAGTCTTCCACGATGGCCAATTCCAAACTACCAATGTGAAGTCACTGAACCCAGAACAGGGAAGAGATGCACGATGAGCCCACATGAGTGAAGTGATACAAGGTGGCTCAAGCACACCTGATTTTATTTATTAAGAAAGAGGCTTAAATATTTGCCAAAGCAGAATTGTCAGTAGGGTGTTCCTTGATAATATAATAGGATGCTATGAAAATTGGAATGATAAAGACTAAATACAGCCCTACAAAATTCTTATGATACTAAGAAAAGCAAGATTCAAAATCATATCTATAGAGGAGATCCAAAATGGCAGAGTAGATAAACACTATGCCTGCTTCCTTCTATGAACACATTAAAATTACAACTTAATTATAGAACATTCAACTTGGAAAATCATCTGAAGTCTAGCTGAACAGAAGTTTTATAACTAAGGATATAAAGAAGAGGCACCGTCGAAACTGGTAGGAGGGGTGGAGATGCGAAACAGACTGGCCCCAAACCTTTATGTGGCGGTGGAGAAGGAGAAGGGATATCTTGGCCATGGAGGTTCTCCCCCCCCGCCAGAGTAGTGAGGGACACTTATCCCCACACCAGTCTCCCCAGCCTGGAGTGCTTATACTGGGAAGAGGAGCCCCCACAACATCTGGCTGTGAAAGACAATGGGGATTCTGACTGCCTGGAAAGATGGAGGGCTGTGAGAAATCCAGACATCCTCTTTTTTTTAATTGGGAACCGTGTGTACTTCCAGGACTTTTTACCAAGTCAAGTTGTCCTTTCAATCTTAGTTGTGGAGGGTGCTGTTCAGCTTCAAGTTGTTGTCTTTTCAGTCTTAGTTATGGAGGGCGCAGCTCAGCTCCAGGTCCAGTTGCCATTGCTAGTTGCAGGGGTCACAGCCCACCATCCCTTGCAGGAGTCGAATGAGCAACCTTGTGGTTGGGAGGACGCACTCCAACCGAGCCATCCGGGAGCTCAGCAGCAGCTCAGCTCAAGGTGCCGTGTTCAATCTTAGTTGCAGGGGGCGGAGCCCACCATCCCTTGCGGGACTCGAGGAGTTGAACCAGTAACCTTGTGGTTGAAAGCCCACTGGCCCATGTGGGAATCGAACCGGCAGCCTTTGGAGTTAGGAGCATGGAGCTCTAACTGCCTGAGACAGCGGGCCGGCCCGCAGACATCTCTTAAATGGCCCGCGCAGAATCATTCACAGGCACTCATCCTGGGCTCTGGCACAGGAATGGTGACTTGGGGTGGGGTGGTGGGATATTGGAGGCAAATGGGGGGCAAACTGAGGTGTGTAGCAAGGGCTGGGGACAATCACCATTTTCGCAGTGAGGGGTTCTGCTCCCATGTAGCCGGCAGGTAGCACCATCTTTTCTATGTTGTGCCCGCCCCCACAACAAAATCCAAATGTCACTGGTCTGGTGAGCTCTGCTGCTCTGCCCTGCTGACTCTACTGGGACCTCACCCCACCCAATTCCCCCAACACCAGAGGCACTTTCTCTGAGCAGCCAGTCCTGCCACACTGCACCTTTTTTTAAACTATCTGCGTCCACGGGCCCCAGGCAGGTGGCGAATGGCCTCAGTGTGCTCTGAAACTTTTGCTGAGTAGCTCCAGGTTCAGCATTCACCTAAACCAGAATCTACATTAACCTGGTGACCACAATTTTTATCACTCTAGTGACTCTCTGAGACCCTGCCTCACCCAACTTGTGTACCACACGAGGCTTTATCAATGGCTGAACCGAAAGAGAGCAGGCAAGTGGTAGCAGGCTTCGGGGTGTCCTGGCTTTTTGCAGAGCTACCCCAAGCCCTGTACTGATGGCAGACATCCTCAGTTTTCAGATTGGTCTCTCCTACACATTTCCAGGTTTAGCACAGGCAGCGAACAACTGCAGATTACTTTGTAGGTCCTACCAGATAGTCCTTGGCTGGTCACAGGCAGTGGCTGACCTGGGCCTGCACTGGAGCCCCTCTCAAGAGGACCCAGAACCAACATACTTGGAAGTTGGCTTTAGATTAACTAGCCTCACAGGCTGCACACTCAATGGGCAGTCTCAAAAGGCACCAGGGCCAGCTGGGGAGAATCCCACTTAGTGGGATAAGCCCCCATACAACAGCCTGTAAGCTATGGAAATGACCAAATCAGCAAATCAGCCTGAGGGTCAATTCCACCCACTGACATGCCAATAGTAATCAAGGCTCAACTACAACAGGAGAGCACACACAACCCACAGAAGAGACACTCCTGGAGCAGGGAACCACAAAGACTGTGATAGGGCCCCACAGGGCACCTACTGCATAAGGTCCCCCGGCCAAGATTAGGAGACATAGCAGATCTACCTAATACATAGAAACAAACACAGAGAGGCAGCCAAAATGATGAAAGAAATACATCCCAAATGAAAGAACAGGAGAAAACTCCAGAAAAGGAACTAAACAAAATGGAGGTAAGTAACCTACCAGAGACAGAGTTTAAAACACTGGTTATAGGTATGCTCAAGGAACTTAGTGAGAAATTCAACAAAGAGATAGCAAGCATAAAAAAAGACATAAAAACCATAAAAAAGAACTAGTCAAAAGTGAAGAATACAGTAACTGAAATGAAGAATAGACTAGAAGGAATCACCAGCAGACTAGATGAAGCAAAGGATCGAATCAGAGACTGGGAAGACAAAGTAGCAAAAACATCCAATGAGAATAGAAAAAAGAATACTCCCCCTCCCCCCAAAAAAAAATGAGGATAGAGACCTCTGGGACAACATCAAGCATAACAACATTCAGATCATAGGGTTTCCAGAAGAAGAGAGAAAGCAAGGGATTCAAAACCTATTTGAAGAAATAATGACTGAAAACTTGCCTAACCTGGAGAAGGAAATAGATATACAAGTCCAGGAATCACAGAGAGTCCCAAATAAGATAACCACAAGTAGGTCCACTCCAAGACACATTATGATTAGAATGACAAAGGTTAAAGACAATGAGAGAATCCTAAAAGCAGCAAGAGAAAGGCAACTTGTAACTTATAAGGGAACTTATAAGATTGTCAGCTGATTTCTCAGCAGAAACTTTGCAGGCCAGAAGGGATTGGCACAAAATATTCAACGTGATGAAAAGGAAGGACCTACAACCAAGATTACTCTACCCAGCAAGGCTATCATTTAAAATTGAAGGACAAGTAAAGAGCTTCCCAGACAAGAAGCTAAAGGAGTTCATCACCACCAAACCACCAAACCAGTATAATAAGGAATGTTAGAGGGATTTGTTTAAGATGGGGAAAAAAAAAATCAAACTTATGAAGAATCAAATGGCAATAGCTACATGTCTATCAACAATTACTTACAATGTAAATGGATTAAATGCTCCACTCAAAAGACACAGGGTGGCTGAATGCATAAGAAAAAAAAATCCTTACATATGTTGCCTACAAGAGACTCACTTCAGATTAAAAGACACACATACAGAAAGTAAAGGGATAAAAAAAGGTATTTTGTGAAAATGGAGACAAAAAAACAACAGCAAAAAAACTTGGGGTAGCAATACTTATACCAGACAAAACACTTTAAAATAAAGGTTATAACAAGATCAAAAAGTACTGGGATTATAACCCAGTAATCCCACTTCAGGGTATTTATCTGAAGAAACCCAAAACACTACTTTGAAGGGATGAATGCATCCAAATGTTGACTGCAACATTGTTTACAATGGCCAAGATGTGGAGGCAGCATGGGTGTCTGTCGATGCATGAACGGAGGTAGTACATACATGCCATGGAATATTGCTTGGCTAGGAAAGGGATGGGTTCTTGCCATCTGCGGCAGCATGGATGGACCTGGAGGGCTTAGTGGAGTATGTCAGGCAGAGAAAGACAGATGTAATGTGATTTCACTTTTATGTGGAATCTAAAGGAAAAAGAATAAACAAACAAAATAGAAACAAACTCATAGATAGTGAACATTTTGAAGGTTGCCAGATGGGAGGGGTGTTGGAGGTGTGGGTGAAAAAAGGGGAAGAGATTAAGAAGTACAAATTGGTTGTTACAAAATAGTTATGGGGATGTAGGGTATAGCATAAGAAATATAGTCAATAATATTGTAATAACTATGTATGATGTCAGATGGGTGCTAGATTTTTTGGGGTGATAGATAGAAGGGGGTTGGGGGCAGAATGAAAAAGGTGAAAAGATTAAGAAGTACAAATTGGTAGTTACAAAAGCGTCATGGGGATATAAAGCAAAGCACATGGAATTTAGTCAATGATATGGTAATAACTATGCATAGTGCCAGGTGACTACCAGACTAGTCAGGGGATCACTTCTTAAATTATACAAATGTCTAACCATTAGGCTGTACACCTGAAATTAATATAAAAAATATTGAATGTCAACTGTAATTGAAAAATTAAAAAAAAATTGAAAAGGTGAAAGGGAATAAGAGGTTCAAATTTCCAGGTATAAAACACATAAGTCATGGGGATGTAATGTACTGCATGGGGAATATAGTCAATACCGTAATACTGTGATAGCGTGGTACAGTGTCAGTTGGACTTAATCATGGTGATCACTTTTTTAGGTGTATACATGTTGAATAATTATGGTGTACCCCTGAAACTAATGTAATATTGTATGTTAGCTACATTTTTAATAAAAATATTAACAAATAAACAAAAATCATATCTATAATGAGACGGTAACTCACAGGTTTCCATTAATCTAAGATGCACAGTTTTCCTGATTTTCTGTGCTCACGATGGATTTTAGAATCCACATTTAATATTGTTTCGTTTTTGTTGTTGTTGTTCTAAAAAGCAGTCAGTAAATCAGTCATGCCCCTCAAGCAATGCTGCTCTAGAATCAATGATAAATGGCAGATAAATTGATGCCAACATCAGGATGGGAACAGGAAAAGAATACAGCAAAGTGAAAACAGTTTGATTTGTTGTTCAAGTAAGGCTGTAAGTGAATTTTTCTTTCATTTTTATTATTAATAGTGTATGCATAATAAATCATAACAAAACTTTAAAACAGAGTCCAAACCTGAGCATAAATGTATGTGTGCAAGAAAGAAAAATCCTTTCCCTCCCCTCCCTCTCACTATTTCCCTCCTTTCCTTTTTCCTTCCTTTCTTCTTTTGCTTTCTTGTTTTTCCTTCTTCCTCACTTTTCCTTGTTTTCTTTTTTTCTGGTTTTGTCTTTGGTCTGTAGCTTATCTATGACATCTGATTATGTGGTAGTAGAGGCACACGGTGTGGAAAGTGCTAAACGTGTGTGCTGGTGTGCATGCGTGTGTGTGTTATATGCATATGTATTATATTTAGATATTTAGTAAAAGACCTCCATTGCTTCTTGGCTTGGTTTACCCTCTATCTAGGAGAGATGCAATGTATTGAGATACATATTTAGAGCTGGCCCTTTAAAGAAAGCTTAGGAAACCCAGTTCAGACTGGTTAAAAAATAAGCAGGACTCAATAATAAACGGCTAGACCTGTCTGAGCCCAGTGAATGGGATATTTTATATGAACAGGCCAGTTGGTTCCCTTCAGCTTGGCTGGGGCACTGATAGGAGGGGTGGGGGGAAAGTTGTGACCTCCCTCTTTCTCTTTTAGGCAAGGAGAGAACATTGTTCATGCTTTGTCAGACTTGAAAGGGAAAAAAAAAAAATCAGCCACAATTTTCCCTGCTTCCTCAGTGAATATTTCTTCAAAACAAGAGTTTCTGATCCAATCTGTCTACCAAAAAGATAACTTTGAGCAAGAAGGATTTATCTTCAATTCCCCAAATCCCCTTTCCCTTAAATACGCATACTCAGATTTAAGTTTTTAGGAAAAGTGTGTTTTGAGTGTTTGTATCCAGAAAGTCAAGTACCCATATCAAACAGAACCTACAGTCTATTTTATTTGAAAATCACGTCTCCAGTTTGTGGATTATTTTGGTCTTAGGCTTTTCTGATCCCTTGCTTTACTTCTTTTCCCAGGTCAGGTTAAGGAGAAGATAGGGAAAGAAAAGTAGCTCACTGCAGCTGTTGGTTAGGATGCCTGGAATCCTGCCACTTGGTGGAAGAGGAGGCTAAGACTTGTGATTTTATCAGGCTCAGGCAATTCTGCATGTATTGGAAGTTTCAATGCTCTCTTGCTCCCACCCTTCCTGCAGAAAACTAAGAGCGGGTTTTGAGGAACGGTTGCACCCACTTATCCTAGAACCCAATCCTGATTTCTAGTGGCTTGTCCGGGCCACTAAGGATGCCAAAAGAGAGATTGTGTCAGAACCCAGGAATTCCAATTTCACGTTTTACAAGGAGAGGTAGAAATGAAAACAGACCACTAGAGGCTAAACTGGATACAGGAGACAATTGAACAAAATCCTATCATAATAACCTGAGCACAGAATGAATCCATCCATGGGAACAGATACTGAATCAGAAATCCTCCTTTGTATAAATGCCCTTCATGTTGATCTTTTCTTTCTACCCAATGCTGTTTTGGTATCAAATAGAATCTCTCAATTTTTAGAAATTTCAGCACTTAGACGACCTTGAACTGGCCGATGCTCGATTGACACTGTCTGCAAAAACCATTCTAATCAGAAGGATCCAGAGAAATGTTTGCCGAACAACTTCATGTTAAGCAAGTGGGGAATGGCTCCCTCTGATCAGCTGTTGAAAAGCCTGGGAAAAACAATTTATTGCCTTCATTTGTCAAGGATGATTTTTGCCTTGTGTTCTATCCTGTGCACCATGAATTCAATGCCACACTTCCCTGCAGCGCAACCAGATTGAACATGAATACTGAATGAGTCTCCTGGAAAGAAACTTGAGCCCCAAAATGATGCCAGTTAGAGAGAAAGGCTACCTTCACCCGTCAAAGCAATTTGCTTATTCAAAGGTCTTTGTATCTTACATGTGCTAGAAAAAGATATTTTCAATATTTCATAGCCCTGACAACAGGGCAGAGTAAACTGTTACTATAAGTTATGTTTTTAGGTGTATGCTGGCACGAATGTATGGATTTTCATCAAATATCGACAAACCTTGACCTCATCCACCCTGTACTCTTCCATTGGTGCTGTCAGAGATACCCACATTCTGTTGCCCATGGAATTTTCCAGTGCTTATGGAACCCCTAGTGTTAGGTGAGGTCACTTATTTACTTCAATGATATTCCTCTTGAATATGTATCATCAGAGGGCAAGCTCAGGGATGGGGTTTGGGAAGCTCTAAAATCAATTTGCTACACAGTGAAAACAGAAACACTGCTGGTGGGTGTCTCCGTTAGCGATGTGGGAAGATGTGAAAAAAACTCAAGCGCCAGGTATCCTTCATCCGACACACCATGCAGCATGGAACACCCTCAGTAAATGAGGGTGTTCATTTGTGTGAAGAATAAGGATGTATCAAATCTAACAGTTACACTTGTCGATAACTGAGAGCTGATTGGTATGCACTGAAAAGGACAGAGTTAAGCTTTTTCTTATGGTAAGTTAGTGAGAAGCCTCGATGTAAATTATGTCCAGAGAGGAATGGTTACCTGAGATCCCCAAGCACCAATGATAATAAGTTGTTTGGGAAGAGGAGGTGGGAAATCCTGCCATCAGCAGGTGGTCATGGGACAGCTGAACATAAGCAGGACAGACAAGAATGTCTGTCTATATATGAAGACTCCGCATTCTTATCTGCTCACTTCCTCCCGCTCTTTCGTGGATGACCAGCCTTGCTGGTCCTAGAATTTACATGGTAGCAGGGACAATCCACTTGGCCACTACTAACAGGGCAGTGGGTGGAGTGCTCCCTCTTCTCTATTTTGAGTTGGATTATGAATAATTATTTGTGTGTCCTATATTATACGGCCCTCTGTAAAAATCAAATAATTAAAATTGCATTATGAGCTAAGCATTGCTTATTTCCTCTAACCTACTTTTTTGTTGTTGTTGCAAAATAGGCCCATCGAGAAACCATCAATTTATTCTTAGGGCTAAACTACTCTTGATCTGAGCCCTATGACACTCAAGACAAGTAGTGCATGATGCATTTACTCCAACACAGCAAGGATCTCAAACCTTTGAAGGACTGCAAGTTATTCAATTTCTATATGTATGTGGTGTTTGTTGATTTTCACAGCTCAAAATGTGTTCTTTGCACTGACGCAGCCATCATGTTGGTTCACAAGCAGTTGTGGAGTTCTAGGTTTGAGTTAGTATATTACAAATGTGAAAGGATTTTAAATGGGGGTTTTCCTGTTGTCCTGGAATCACCTCAAGCTGAGGACACAGGCATCACATACGCCATATTTTAAAGAAAGGAGTAGATTGGAGGTCAGACACCCCCTCTGTGGATGTGACCAAATCCCTAACCATCACTATCTCCAATAGAAGCTTAAGTTTGGAGAGAAAGGCCAAGAAGTACTGGAGTTGTTCTTATTGGCTGATGGGTGAGTGGTGACTTCCCTCTTCCTTCTTAAAGGGAGGTAGAGCTTCATTCCACAAATTCGGTGGAGCAGAGTTGCTGCAGGAGAGATCTCCTCAGAGATTGGTGCTGGGGTGGGGTGGGGCTGGCAAGAAGGGGAGCGAAGCATCATCATCCTTGGTTGGGTATCTGCTTATGTAGGGGACTTGCTAATATTTCCTGGTGCTTACTGAGCAATAAGAGAAGAGAGTTGGAGGGGAGGGGAGGGACATTAAGGACGTCTACCACTTGGTGTGGCAAAGATGGGTGAATTTTCTGTTTGCCAGGTGGCTATCCTGTAAGGCAGGCAGCATTGAACTGTCTTGCATCTATGTCACTTGTGAAGGTGAGGGCTGACACCTGAAGGAGGCTTCAGGAGACCTAGGAAATGAAATCCTCTAGAGGCAGGGGTGAAGATATAGTTTGAAGAGGGCTGGGGTCTTGTTTCCAGTCCTTATAACCATCTGTTGGTATATAAGCCTGCAAGAGCAATTTCTAAAGCTGATATTCTGAGATTTCTGCCATCTTAGGACTAGCTTAGGCTCTTGCCACCCAAAGTTCTCATCTTGCAAAATCTTCCTGACCTATCTACCTGAATGTCATGATTTGGATCACTGAATTCTAGCCAGTAATAAAGAAATTTGGATCTGGAATCCGTATTGATTTTTCAAAATCTCATTCTTATTAGGTCATAAACTGCTGAAGACTTCATGCCATTCACCAGCCATTTACTGGAGCTGTCTGCCTATGAAAATTTGGAGATATAATATCTTTTTAGAAGTTGGGTAGTTTATTTTATTGACCAAATTAGAACACATGAAAGTAATGACTAAAAGCAATGTCTGATGACCATCACAGTCTTTATTTTGATTATAATTCCTTATTTCTATGTGCTCATTTGTTAAAGTTTTGCCCCCACCAAGTTTTAAGCTCCATGGAAACAAGATGTATATCTGACTTTTTAAATGCTGTATCCTCAGTGTCCTGTGCAGATTCTGCCACATAATAGATGTTCAATAAATATTTGCTGAAGAAACAGCAAAAAGATCTTTTAAATGCCACAGAAAACATATACAAGTTATAAAACGTACAACATTTAAGACATACAACATTTATTTATTTATTCTAGCCGGTAATAAAGAAATTTGGATCTGGAACCCATATTGATTTTTCAAAATCCTCATTGTGATTAGGTCGATAACTATCTGAAAATGGTTTCATGTGCTCCTGATTCCATCTCAGACACCTGTTGCATAGTTAGAGGGTAGATATTTTAGCAGCACACTAATTTCCAGATACAATTATTCCTGCCCAGTTAGTTTAATTACTTTTGAGGAGTTAGGGTCCTTTTCTGAGCTGTCACCAGCATCAGTAAGCAAATGACCAGGCAATAGAAGGAGATGTCCCAGGAAATCTAGCAAATTTCTTATCCCTCAAAGCAGATTCCTTGTTTTACCTCAGGAGCTGAACCACTACAGGCGGCAACACCACAAGGCTTGGCTGGACCATCTTCGTTGTGATCGAGAGGAAAGAATGACAAAGAAATCAAGGCTACATGACCAATATCAACAGCGTACCAAGAACGGTGCCTACCATATAGCAGATGCTCAACAAATATATGTTAAGTGAATGAAAGGATGGGACAAATTCTACTGTAAGTATTCACTGGTATTAACAAGGAACTACAGAGTGAGATCTCAAGAATCTTGACACACTAAATATGGTTACAGAAGCTCTGTCAGACAGTGTCCATAGTGTATAAGAGTTCGGAGGCAACAGCACTATGCTAATCATTATGTGAGTGCAAGAAAATTCCACTTAGAGTTCCTTGACAGCATCAGAATCTCTGGATGCATCTTCTCCTGTAGCGCACTTATCAGAGAGCCATAAATACAAGAAGCTGTAATTGTTCCTTGAAACCAAAATTATTGATGTGAAGTCACCTGCTCTTTCTACTCAGATTTGTGAAACACAGATGGCTTGGTATCGCCCTATCAATTAAAAGAAATGAGTGCAGTGGGGCGGGATGTTTATCGACCCAGGATCTCACAGCGCGTGTGATTTAATCTTACCACATTCCTTCCATTATGTTCCTGTTGGCATTTTGCCTCTTTGGAGAACTCAGGATTTATTTGTGGGCTCATCATGAATGTGCATAGGGGAAACGTGCGCTTGGAGCTGCCTAGCGAGCACTGTCTACTGAAGGCCGGGCTGCCCCTGGTCTAGATACACCATTACCAGACACATGGTGTGTCTGGTGATAAGATGGATTGATTGCTTTTTGAGACCTATATAGCAACAAGTTTAGAATATGCCTCCAAATTCTATCACGGGATTCCGTAAGAACTAACAAATGAACAATCATCCGAATATTTATTTAAACCTTTTTAGAACGTACTGCATTTTTTTAGACTGAACTAACTCCTGGGTAAATTACAAGGGGATAGAGCTAAACACCTTATTGGGTGTCTAGTACTTATTAGACAGTACAGATCATCAGATCACCATAGAATCCAGTACAGGCAAAATCCCTTGACCCTCAATTTGGAATCTTACAACCTGCTAAGTGAGGCAGTACGATAGAGAAAAACCACCCATATATTTTGTTAGGTCAGCATTCTAATCTCTGTACAGAGAAATGTAAAGAATTTTAGGGAAGATTCTCTAGCTAGCTTCAGCAAGAACATACTTGTTTTCTTTTATATTAATAAGTCTATAAATTCATGTTCGCTTTTAAATTATAAAAGCAATATATGATTATTAATAAAGATCTGGAAAAGACTGAAATGCAAAGAAAAAACAATCACCCACAATCCAATCATGCCTACACAGTCATTGTAGCATTTTGACATACTTCATATTATTTATTTTGTAAAATTCTCTCTCCAGAGAATCTCATTTGGGTTTGGATTTTTAATAATTGTAAAATCTTGCATCCTGTTTTCCAGTTCATGTTCTAAAGCGAACATTCTAACCTGTTATAAAAGTCTTTACAAAGATTTTTAAATGGCTACGTAATATTTTATTAAGTGGCTAAACCAAAATTTACCTAACCATTTTCTATTGCTGGACATTTTGGGTGGCTTTCGAATGTCTGCTCTTTTAAAATAAAAAGTAATGAATAACTGTGTCCAAAGTTTTTTCCTATTTATGGATTATCTCATTAGAAATGCTTTCCTAAAGCATGATTACTGACTTATAAACATGTGACCAAACGACTTTCCAAATAGTTGCATAGGTGAACACTTATATCTCAATGTGCAAAATGTGGGAACTAAAGTGTTTCAGCTTTCTATATTTGCATAGAAAAGGAAAACATTTTTCTAAGTATTAACTAGTTAAGCTATTTTGGATATTTTATACCCAAATATGTGTTCAGAAGTATATTTATGTTTCAAATACTATCACTGAAATATCATGGAAAGATGGGGTGGAGAGGGAAATAAAATAACTGCTTTAAAAAAGATTGCATCCACTAATGAAATACCCTAAACATCATGATTTCTATTGAGTATTTCTTGAACATTTTTCAGTGAAATAAGGAATATTAGTAGAACTTACAACACCAGGTAAGGGTGACTTTACATTTTTAATTTGTAGGACTACAGTTCTGATTTCATATGACTTTTGGTCCTTTCAATGAGAGAAATTTATCAAATTTATAACTAAAGAGATTTAAAAACATTTATAAGAGTGGTCCTATAAAGTTAGAAAACTAAATAATAGTATCTTTCAGGATGTCTGTTAACTTGTAATGTATGGAAGATGAACATACTGTTATAACTTAAAATTAGAATATATGGTTTGACGAGTGTTCATGGAGGCATTATACAGATAGTAAATGAAAATTCCCTGTTCACTGGTTGATTTTTGTCCCTCAGAATAGTGGGCCATCTTTCAGTTTTGTTTTTGTTGAACAAGTAATTCTCTAACATGGAAACTGTATTGGACTTAATACATTGGTTTTTCAGTAAGTCATATTTGAATCTATTATTTTGAAGAGATGGGTAAGTGGTTTCATTAGAGTTTTGATGGCAGAAAGATCCTATACTTTATGAGAAGGAGGCAGTTGAGTTTTATGCACAAAGACACAAGCCTTATTTAATCTTGCAGCCTATTTAAAACTTTACAAGGGAGACAATACCTAAAAAATAACTTATCTGAGCTTCTTGCTGATTCTGTCTTTTGTTGATCTTCATAAAAATCTTGTGAGTTAAGTTTTGTTTCTTCTACTTGTCAGATAAGGAAACTAAAGCTCAAGATTACCAGATACCTGACTGCCTGCCCTATAGCCATTCCTCCCATTTTCCCTTGCTAACAGAATTCCAGCTTTATCCAGTTGGCAGTTCCACATGGAAGATGGGCTCCCACCCAGCGGTGAAGCACAAATGGTAATCTCATTCTCTTTATTTAGTGGTTGGTTTAGAAGTGACCTTCTATTACTTCCAGCCAAAAATACAGCAGGGGAAGTCTGCTGAGGAACTGCTGCAATGTTTCCTACCCTGAAAAACAAGAGAGAAGCAAAGAGAAAGGACCCCTTTTCTTCCTGTGGACACAGAAGAATGAGGACATACTTTCGTGAGCTATGGCCGCCATCTCACTATAATGAGGAACCAGCCTAAATGTGAAAGCCAACATGTTTTGGATAGAGGAGCAAAAGAGTAAGAGAACCTGAGTTTGTAGAAACATTAATAATTAATAATAATTAATATATAGTTGAGTATTATATTACTTGAGGTAATAAGCATTCTAGCTCGTAGAATGACAGGGATGAGATTTAAACACAAGCCTGACTGGCCACAAAGCTTACAAAATTACTAAGTCAATGTGATCTGCTGGCCTGTGGGGAAGCCTCTCTAGTATTTCAGGGGTTGCTACCAAGAACTAGGGGGAAGCTAAGCTGGAGAGACCCCATTCTGCCCTCTACTGTCACCCGACCTCATCCTTTAACACCTTGATGTTCAGAGTTAGATATTGTTCTTATAAAGTTTTTCCTGATTAAAAATAAAAGAAAACCATCATATGCACCCTCTTTGAAGATGGATTTCTTTCTTCAAGCCAATCCTAAACAAGCAGCTGTCTTTTGCTTAAGAGGACCTCTCTTAAAATCCTGGTCCAAAGCTTGCCTCAATTATTTTGGCTGATAAGGGCTGAGGCAGAAGAGAAGAAGTGAAATCCAAAGGCAATTCAGAAACCATCCTTTAACTGAATTGGTCTAATTTTTTCTTTCTTATCTAGATCTCTTTTTGCTTGGGCTACTAAATAGCCAAGTTAGCTTGTTTCCTATTCTAGCTTTTTTCTTTTGTCTTTTCCCTTTTTCTTTTTTCACCTCTCGGGAAGGTCCTCAAGAGAAGTGAAATGGCCATGATGGGTCCTATAGAGAAGAGAAAGGGGAAAGAAACCGGGGTTAGGAGGTAGTCAAATTTGACTGTATCGAGGCAAACGGCTCAGAGCATAAGTTCTTTAAAACCTTTGATTCTTCTTCAGACAGGTTTCAGTGATCATTAACTTTTGTTCCAGAAAGTTATCCATCTTTGATGGAGTAGAATTTTAGTTCATACACAGTAAATGTCTAAAAGATGCTAGAGAAAGAGAATGGGCCAAGCGGGGGGTGGGGAAGATAGAATAGAGAGAGGGAAAGAGTGAGAAAGTGTTCTAAACCACTTCTTTCATCAGTTTAAATGCCACTGAAGGCATACTTCTTCGGAAGGATCTAATTGAATTCTCTTGGTTTACAGTATGGGGTACAGGTAACAAGAGAAGATGGAAGTGATACCTGACAGCCCTGAATCTTCAGGTTCTATTAACTGTGGAGCAGGATTTCTAGTGGCAACTTGCAGAGGGCCAGACAGCATTTTGAAAAAGAAATCTGGAAATGTTCCAGCTGGAAAACAAGGAGAGTTCAGGGCTCTCCATTTCTTTTTCCTTCTTTTTGTGTCTCAATCCATGATCTCAGCCTTCAGAACAAAAAAGTAAATGAAAGAGTACGAAAGTCATGGCTTCTCTGTGTTTAGGAGAAGATCAGAACGTACTAGTAAGAGAGGCCTGTGTAGGCGAAGCACATCAGGAATAAATGTATGATAAATGCATCAGTCTACCCAGGCTGTGGGGCTTTCCAGGCCCTAAGCACAAATGTGCTCCAGAGGTACGATACTTGAGAGGCAGCAGACAAATGGTTACCCACTCTTCCAGGCTCAGGCCCTGGAATCCTCCTCCAGGGGAGAGTATCCTTTTGTATGCCCATCTCTTCTCTCCTCCCTGGCTTTCCCTGGAATATCTTTCTGACCTGGTCACTGCCTCATTCCATCTCAGTGTCTCACTAGCTTTCCAATAAGCTTTCCAAAACAGCCAAGCGTCTTAGTCAGGTGAACATGTCAGCCTCTTCATGTATCTGTCACAGACCTCACATCAACGGACACGATTCCACCCCCTTCACTAAAATCATCTCCCTTCTCATAGGTCAGAAAACCAAGGCTCAAAGAATTTAAGAAATGTTCTGAGTTTCACTGGTAGCAAGTGGCAGTCCAGGATTCCAGCTGGAGGAGTCCGTGTTCTTTCCGCTGCCTCAGGACCTTTCAAAGCCCTGACGGGGGGCTTCAAGAAACCAGAGCTTGCAACAGGAGAGGGAGGAGGCTGATAGTATCTTGGCTGAACATTTTTCACCTTGGCATCCTATTGCCACCCACAAGGGATAAGGAAAGAGGGTCATGACGGGACTTCTATTTGAGACAGAATCATTCCACTCAGCTTCAAATAGATGCATTGAAGCCAAGCGAGAGAAATACCCCTAGAGATAAAGCAGATGTCAATTTGGGAAAAGCACTGCACAAAAGCACTTAGACTGGAAGCAATCAGCATCTCCAAAAGCCAACATATTTTACACAAACCAGTGAAAATGGGGTCACCTCGCCTAATACATTGCATCTATTGCATCTTGTTGGACAATGGCCTTTTTTTCATCAGGAGTTGACAGTTGATTAAGGCCCTTTCTTCAGGGAGAAAGTAATCCTCTCCTCCTCCTCCACCTGCCACACACACATTTAGGGAGATCTGTTAAACGTTAAGAAGTACATTGAAGCAAATGTATAGATGGAAGTAAAGAGTGACAGGGTAATTCATTGAGTTTTATATTGGTTGCTACTACTGTCCCCTAGTAGCTCAGAAAGGTTGGCTAGAAGCTGCTATGTTTTCATATTTTCTAATGGGAGGTGTCATGTTCTTTCCATTCTCAGATCAGAGCCATTGGGCTAAACCCTACTTGCAAGACTGCCTAATCCAAGTTGTATTCTAAAACACACACAAATTAATCTTCCGGAAACAGGGGTTCATCTTACAGAAAAGGTGCATCTTTAATGTGGAAGCTGTTCTTTTCCACCCTGAAAGGTTGTGTTGTGAAGCGATATTATTAGAGTAATTTATGTGTCTTTGCCCAACGTACAGCTACTGTCTCGCTCCCTGTCTTATCTTCCCCGCAGGGGCTGAAGGGAATGGGCTGGCAGCTTTCTGAGCTGGAGGGTCATACAAAACCAGTGCTCAGGGAAGTGCACGGGGGGCAATTCAGAGAAGCTAAACATGTCCTCAGGTCCAGTGGGGAAGTGCGGAACCAGGACTACAAGGCACAGCCTGAGGTGAAATGGGTGGATGGGAGATGAGGGGAGGGCTGGAAAAGAGAGAGCGACATGAACCTTGGCCATAGTGAAAACCAGTTTGCTCAGGGGTCCCCGGAAAGTTTCAGTGAGGCTACCTGAATGTTTCTCTGAGGTAGGGAAGAGGAGGGAACAGAATTCCCTCTGACTTAATCTATCCCCGCCCGGTGGTAAACCCAGGTAGGGATGAAATAAAATTGGGTCTTGCTTTGGCCCCACTCTTACCAAGAAGTCAAAAACAAAGGTCCTGAGGAGCAACAAAGACAAAACAGTTTCCCAGTTTTTACAGAAATTGCATGGATATGGCCGGAAGCATGTGAGGGGCAGCCTACACAATCCCTCAAAAAGCCCTCAGTATGATTGGGTCCCAGTTGCCCAACGTAGTAAGAACGTTTACTGTTTTTTCTTTCTTCCTTGTCTCACGCTCCCATTCCTTCATTCTTGCTTTCCGGCATCACCTCTGACATAAAATACCTACACACAAATCTTTGCCTTAGGCTGTGCTTTGCGGGGGAACCCAAACTAAGACTGAATCAATTACTGACATATCTGGTTCAGGGTAAGAAAAAAAAGAACCTACTGCTACTAAACCTACTGTATACCCATCACTGCATTTGGCTGTTCCACATGAAGATTATGGAAAGAGTTTGATCTTTAGAGACAAAGGAAAGTGTGTTTAAATCCCAGATGTACTTCTCAGATCTTTGTGGTCAAGGTATTTAACTTCTTGAAGCCTTGGTGTTCTCACGTGTAAAATGGAGATAATAAGACCTACTTCAGAGGCTTCTTGTGAGGATTAAACAGCAAACATAAAGAATCTAAGGTAGTGCTCTTCCATAAATATGACTTCTTTGCTTAAGTTAACCTTCCCAACTGTGAGAAGTAAATATTCCCCATTTTACAGCTGAGCAAACTGAGGCTCAGAGAGATTAATTTAACTCCCTCCCTTAGTCACTCCTTTTGAGCTATACTGGCCTCTTTGCTGTCCTCAAACATATCAGCCACAGTCCTGTCTCAAAGGTTTTCTTTGTTCTCACCCTTTGATCTCTCTTCTCTCTGACTAACTCCATCACCTCCTTCATGTCTCTGCTAATTCTTTACCTTCCCCATGAGGCTTCCCCCGATAATCCTATTTCTTATGGTCCTCCTCATGACTCCCCCAATTCCTAGGGCTTTGGGTTCTTTATTCTTTCCCTACTGCTTCTCTCTTTTTATCTCCCTGCATATTTTTAAGATGTTTTTTAAAAAGTTTTGTCAGACTGTGCTATTATCTCCAGTTCTCTGGGTACAAAATCAACAGTTTGTTATATCTGCTGACTCTCCCTCATCGTAGCTTATTTCCCTCATGGGTTTTGTCGTGTTTAGCGTGAGCTCATCTTCAGCAGGAATTGTGCTCCTTGAGAATCTGGGTGCTCTGGGGTTAAAGGTATCCCTGAGGGACGGGTTTTATGTTTGCTTCTGTCAAGACCCTAAGAGATCCACGCGTTCTAGATTAGATTACTTGTTTTGTGCATTCATTTCTTGATTCAGATAGTCTAAATCAGGACTGTGTCAGCTACTCCCATGTGGCGCTATTTCTATTTGTGACTTTAAGTAAATGACCAGCTTTCTTGATCTTTCTTTTCTAATGCTCCTGTCAAGGTAATTCCCATGTCTCTGTGGGAGCTTAGCAGCAAGGCCCAAGGGCCTCTTGTTTTGACCTGTATAGGAGTTTCAACACCAGATCTCTAGGACTTGCAATCCCAAATCAGATCCTAACACCTTTAGGAGCTGGTCACCAACAGCTTCTGCCACGTACCCTGGCTTTGTTCCCCTTCTTCATCCCTGGCACCTGGATTGCCTTGTCTGACTTTCAAGATCAATTCTGTGTTTTTACTTTCTACTTTTGTATATTTCACCTAGTATTTCTTTGTGTTTGGAGAAAGACAGGGTTATTTCTGTGCCAGATGAGTGTGCCAGGGTGACAAGAAGTCTTCCCATACATAGTCCGTTATCAGCAATGATACATCTTTTAGACCATGTGGAAATTCATGTCAGAAACCTAACAAAGAACAACACTGATAAATTAATCAGTGTGGCGATAAAATACTGAGGGCTTTATATTGCATTATCTAATTTAGTCATCCACACACACTCTATGAGATAGCTACCATTATGCCTATTTTAGAGAAGCAGCAGCAGAGGTTAAAGTAACTTTCCAAGGTCACAAAGCTGCTGAGTGGCTGATAACCTAGAATAAAGTAGTGCTTGGGCTGCTGAGGTACATATTCTGAGTCCCCCACTTATAATGTGTTATGACTTTGGGCAAGATACTTAAACTTTGTAAGGAAAATGAGCATGGAATTAATAATGTTCAATGTGAAGACTAAGTGAGAATATCCTTAGAAAGTGCCTAGTGCAGTGCTTGGCACATGGTATACTCTGTAAATGTTAGGTGTTATTACACAGTACCCATTTAGAGATTGTATTTGTATTGGGCAGGGAAAATAAAACTCCTCTCTTTGGACGTGAGGGAATGATGCTTTGCTTCTTTCATTATATCCTACAAAGTTAGCACCAGGGTACACTCTCTCTGTCGGCCAGGTGGTTCCCTGAACACCTTCTGTGAACACATCAGTTATTACCAACTTGAACTTCTGCCTCTCTATTTGTATCTTCACACATTTTCAATTCATATTACTTGCTAACTGATGCACCATCATGCGCCAACTCACTTCTTAGTACACAAAGTCATTTGTAAGATTTCTCCAGAGTCTCCAGAATTAAGTTTCCATAGATGCCTTGGAAGAGCTGATTTGTCCCCTTGGTCTAGGCCGTACATGGGGGAGGGAAAAAGAGGGTGTCTCAGGTTAGGTTCTTCAGAAGCAGATGTGGAAGTGGGTTTGGGGAATACAAGGTATTCATTAAGGATCAACATCTGTGAGAGGAAGGGGAGGAAGCAGGATTTGGTCGAGGGAGAAAATGAACTGAAATGCAAGGCTGATAAAGTCTCGGCCAACCCATGGGGATCTCTGAAGTACCTGTCAGAATTGCCCTGACCAAATGGCTCGGCTTGAATACCTCAGCCTCACTCAGTCATCAGATGCCCCAGAAAGGGCACGCCCTTGGGTGAAGTGTTCTTCTGCAACCCAGGCGGACCCTGAAGGATCTGACAGCTGGAGGCTCTCTGATGAGCATCCTTCCTGCAGCTGGGCATCAACCTTCCTTGAAGGGGGATCTAGATGGTGCATCTCTGCATCTTCCATAGGGGAAATTAAAACTAGACACGAGATATCATCAATATTTTAATAGAAACTTCAAGGCTATTACCAAAATGACTGTCTTTCTTGTTCCTGCCATCTGTGTGAGGTTTAATTCAGTAGCTTGACTTTCCCACACTTGGTTATAAATTCCTGGAGGGCAGAAGCTGGGAATTATGCATTTAAAGACTTTACAGCACATAAGCACAGTGCCCTTTGTGTAATGAGGATGGAACAGGTGTCTGTTAAATAAAAAACTAAGGGAGAATTATACTAAGGACCACAGGGGAAAGGATCACTCAATATGTTACTTTTGAACAATTGTTTAATTGAGAAAAATAAGAGATTAATTAGCACCTACATCATACCATCTACCAAAAAGAATGGCAAATGTATTAAAGTCTTAAATATAAAAATTGAAACAGTAAATCTAAGAAAACATAGGTAAATAAATATAATTCTAATTTTGAGGTATTCAAATTTCAGAAGCAAAAAAAACCCACAAGAAATAAATTCATAGTTTGCTTTTATAATTTTTAAACTTCCATATGTAAAGAGAAGAAAAATAAATTAAACACAAATGAACAATTTGGAAAATATTTGTAATAGATCAAGTCTTCTTTTTAATAAATAAAGAGGTCATAATGTTCATTAGGACAATAAAAATATCCTAATAGGGAAAAAAAACACACAAATGATATGAAAGTACAGTCCTCCACCCAACCCCAAAAAAGAGAGAGAAATACAAACGACCAGAAAATATATAGAAACAGTCTAGCCACTTTAATAATCAAAGGATTACAATTTTAAAACTGAGGAAAAAGCTTTTCATCTACCTAACTGACAAATTTTCAAAAGATAATATTTTAGACAAAGACTAGGGAGATGAGATTTACATATAGATTTGGTGTCAGAATGAATTTATATCATCAGGACATTTTCACCATATTTATGAAAAGTCTGTGATGCAGCCATTCAACTTTTAAGAATTTTCTGTAAAGAAATTATTGAGATATAAATACTGATAAATACCTAACAATAGACTAATCAGAATGAAATAAATTAGGGTTTATCCACTTACTGTGAAGCTATTAAAAATCACATCATTGAAGAATATTTCATGAAGTTACACAACAATCTGAATCTAAAGTCACTTGGAAATACATCTATTTTGTATGCATGTACACATATACATACTAAGTGAATAGAAATTAGCAATGATTACGTCAGGAGGGTGGAATGACGATAATTATGGCTTTTTTGTATCCTTTTTTCTATTTTCTAAATTTTTATAATGTACACGTATGAATTTTATATTCACCGAGCTCAACCAAATACAAACACACACACACACACACACACACACACTTTTAAGAGACCAATAATAGAGAAAAATTTAGCCTGATCCTGCCATTTCACTGACCACCCATCTTTGGCTACTCCCCCTACATTCTTAACCCTTTCAGCTTCCTCAGTCAAAATACCTGAGATGATTGTTCCAGTTTTCAGAGTGTACAAATTGCTCTGGAGTGTAATAGACATGAACTCTGGAGTTGCAAATGTTTGAATCTGAATCCTAGACCAACCTGTTACTGTGTATCTGGGCAATTCCTTTATACTCTCAGAGACTTACTTTCCTTCTTTGCCAAACAGGGTTATAAAGTTATAAATATCCACCCAATTGTGGCAAGAACAGCGTGGTAGAACAGTTCAAACCACAGACTCGTGAGTCAGGTTGCCTTTGTTCAAATCCCGGTCCTGCTACCTACTAGCTGTGAGTCCAGGGCCAAGTTATTTAACCTATATATGACGTGGTGGCCCTCTATTTAATGGGAGGTAATAACAGTGCCCCCTTTACAAGGTTTTAGGGACAGCACAGGGGTTAATAAGCACTTAGAGCAGTCCTGGTAAGTGGTACACCCTATGGCAGTATTTGCCGCGATTATCTGATGAGGCATCCAATGTAAAACACCACTGAAGAGATGCAATTCACTTACTTAAGAACCTTGACTCTGTGCCAAGTCCTTGTTAGGGGTCCAAAACATCAGAATAGATAACTTCTGTTTTTAGAGAAAGTCATGATTTTGAGAAAGAGGGACGTATATACAGGCACAACAACAACAACATCTCCACTAGAATAGAGGAAACTGAGTTCTGTACAGGGTACCGTAGGGGCACAGAGAGGAGCCCTTCATCTATCTAGTCCAGGAATTCAAAGGAGATGATACCGAGCTGAAGCTTAAAGTATATAGAGGGCACTCAGTCCACGTCTGTTTACTTCTGCTATCCCATTCTCCTTCTAATCACCTCCTCTTGTCAAATCCTTACGGAGAAAATGGTGACAAGACGAGAAGAGAGAATAAGGGAGAAGCACGCTGGTTCTTCTCCCAGTTCCACTTCCCCACTCCCAATTCAGGCAGCCTGCAGGCATAACACCAACTTGCACTTATGATGATACACGTTTGACATTTCAAGGTCCTTTCTCCTGTTCCTGCCCGCTAGATATGGGAGTGATATACTGCTCCTCCGTGGGTTGGTTTGACCTTTAATGAAAGGCTACGCTAACCCCAGTGCTCACAAAGCAGTTAATACTCATGTCTTGCTGTCACAGAGTTTTAGGAACATATGAAAATTAACTACACCGCTTAGCCAAAACCCACCTTCCCCAGTGGTGTTTCTCCGTTCTGACGGCTCAATGGGACCTGTCTAGATACCCACCACCCCAACGTAGCTGATTTTGTTTGCCTGTCACTCCGTGCCAGGCTCTAATTGGTACCTTTCGTGGGAGCCTAATTTAGAAGTTCAAATCTCTCCAATACAGGTCAAGAATGGGCCAAGCCTGGTGAGGACTTATTTGGGAAGGCCAGCTGCTCCGTCTGGCAGAAATTCTGCCCTTCTTTCCTTCCTTTTGCTGATTCCTGCTTGTCTTCTGAGATTCCGCTGGGGCATCACCCCATCTGAAACTCTAACTCCACTTCCTGGCTCAGTTAGGGGCTTCATAGGCATCAGGAACAGCACTTATCCCACTGGTAACATTTAGAATAATTCTCTTTCCCACACTAAACTACGAGCTTTTTTGAAAGTGGTTATTATTATACTTTTTCCCTGCAGTACAGTGCCAGCAAGGTGGTGACCTGGCATATAGTAAGTGTCCAATCAATGTTTGATGAATGAATAATGAATGAGTGAATGAACAAATAAACTTCCCAGACAGGTCAGGTGTATAACTTAATGTAAAGATAAAAGAGGAAATCCTAGGCAGAAAATTAACCTCCCAGACCCCCACTTGGACTGCATCTCCTAGGGCTTCAAAGAGGACCACCCTTAGTCATTTAGAGCTGAGTATATAGCTTACCTTCCTCGGGAAAAAGCATCCAAACTTCTTTTCTTTTATATTTTTCCCACATAAGGAATACATAATTATTGCAGGTTTTTAATGCAGATAAATAAAACAAAAAGGCTAACCACGGATAACATTTTTAAAATCAAATTCTTTCCACGACCTGAATGCTAGGAAGTATTTCTCACATGGGTCTTACATAGCAGCACCAAGTAAACGAAACTCGGAATCAGAGTCATACAGAAAAATAAGGTAAAGGTTTTCATATGTTTGGTTTTCTCCTGGCAAACAAACACCAATAAAATGCATTTCATTGATTATAAATATCTGAGATGGTACATAGTTTTTGAAAATATTTCCACGATGGTGATGGGTGCACAACAATGTGAATGTACTTAATGCCATAGGACTGTATTTGAAAATGGTTAAAATGGTAAATTTTAGGTTATGTATATTATACTGCAATATGTGTATTTCCAGTGGTTGCTTCGAAACTATCTGAAACTAAGACTGCAACACCAGCGCTCAGTGGCCCAAGAGTGACCATTTAGGAAAAAGAAAAGGCCTAAGAAGAACGTAAATGGCCCAAAGAGGGTCTATCATATGCGCTAAAAGAGTCATCTTGTAGTTCCGTTGCTTCTATGCCCTCTAAAAGCATTTTGAAAAGCTATGAATCCACTTAAACAGTTCTAAACTGGCATCTAAATTATTTCATCAAAGATTTCAATAGCTTCACAGGATATGATATCCAGCATACTTTAATTCGGCCATCTTAAAACTGTTTGCAATGTAAAGAGTGGCAATTTGATACCATAGTGATTTAATGCTATTATCAATTGAAAAAAAAATACACGAACAAGCTCTTTTTTAACAAATTTTATAAATTTCCTTTTCTCCCTTTAAATTGTATTTCCATTTTATCTTCCTCCTAGAATTTTTATCCTAATGAAATATAATTTTATGCTTTAAAATGTTTTACTAATCAGTCTCTTATATCTCTTTGTGACAAAAATGTCTATAAACGTAAATCATTAAAAAAAGTTTTCTGTAACCCTAAGTGTTAAATATTTTAATTTGGATTGAGTTATCATTAGAATTGTGAGTACAGAATTGATCAAAACAATAAAATATCTTCTAAATTTTGATAAATAATTGTTGGACTTAAAATTGTAATTCAAAACATACCTCTTATAAGATGAATGGCTATACCTCCTATAATTACATATTCATGGATGAATATAGCAAATCTCTAGAACAAATGAGATTCAGCTTCAATTGCATTCCTATTTTTCATCTTTATAAATGCTCAGAACTTAGAAACTTTTTCTTGTAAATAAATAGACATGAATGGAAGTTTTGTAATAGTGGTGCCACTCAATTTTTTATACCCCTTCTAAGTGGTATGTCAAAATCACATAGTGATTTATCACCAAAGATTATTTTTAATGATCCAGCAACTGACAAGTCAATTAGGTCCACCTTCAGTTTTGTAGAAAGAACCGGAAAACTTGACTTTCAGAAAGATTTGTTGATTACCGTGTCAGGACAGTCATCCATTTTCTCAACACCTACACTAATATTTCAAATGTCCTCTAGTTTAGCACTTGGGAGGTTTTTGTATACCACAGGGCAATGCCCCATAGACAGCATCCTGGCACTGACAAGTTCCTTTTATTTGATAAAGTAGCAGAAGGGTGATTTCCTAGGCAGTTCAATTTTAGGAAATAGTACAGATGGAACTTGGAAATCTGTAAATTAAACCCTGTGTACTCTCTGGAAAATCTTCATGTTTCTCTAGGGTACCTTTCCAGGTTCGAAGAGTGTTGCCCAAAGTCAACCAATCAATGCATCATATAAGATTGGTAAAGGAGGAAATTACTGACATGCTTCTGGAATAGAGAAATTCATCAAGATTCTCTGGAAAGGTCCTCTCCGTGGCCACTTGGTACCCTGGGGCCATGCTGGTGGTAGACTTAACCTCTCCTGGGCCATCTGCCGTCAAGCTGTGTTCTCTCCGTTATTTCAGCCATTCTCCAATAACAGGACTCATTTTCACCATTCAATCTGGTTTTAGCGTTGTCAGAAGACGTCATTAAGTTATATAAGATATTAAACTATAATGGTCCAGTCACAAACTGGCAATTTTCTGCCTGAATCAGAATGAAAGGAAACTAGGAACTGAAAGTACCTATCTCTTTCGTGGCAGGGAGAGCTGAACTGGGATGAGGGGCAGGACAGATACAGCAGACAGTGATTTGCCTTCATAAATTTGCCTTTGGCTGCCATTACCTGAAGTAGGGCAACTGTCATTGAAAAGTTTCCTGCCCCCCACCCTTATGCCATCTCATACCTGTATCCATCCAGTTTTTTTCTTAAGAGAAAAAATTGATCAACAAAGAGTTTATATATAATAAACTCTTCAGTTTTATTTTATTCCATTTCAGATTCTTTTTCTTTTTTAGGGAAGGCATTTTAATACCAGTGCAAGGGTATTCTGTACAGAACTATTATTCCAATTTTAATTTGCTCAAAAAGTACCCACTTGCCTTAGATCCCCTACAGTTACTATACCCCAATACTCTGTCCACATTAGCTCTCAAGGAAATCTGAATCAATGGCTTGAAATACCATTGATATACAATATAAACTCACAATTTTCTATGCATACCTTTTACCTCTCTCCTAAATTCCTATTTTGAATACCTAACTACCAATCAGACATCTACACTTCAAATGTGACATGTAGTCCCAACATGCCAAGACAGAATTTTTTATTTCACTTCCCCACCGCCCAAAAACATACACTTCCTCTGTTTCTGTAAATGACACCAAAATATACTGAGTTGCTCAAATAAAAAAATCTGTTGGTTACTCAACTTTTCCCATACCACCAAATCCAATCCATCAGCAAATAAACATTTTAGGAAACGTGAAGAACTGCACCTTCACATTTCCCCATCTGTCCACTTTTCTTTCCACAAAACCAACACTCCATGGATATTTGCCACAGACTTCTGGTAGCTTCCCTCTTTCAATCCATTGTCTATACAGAAGCAAATAAGACATTTTAAACATGGAAATCATATCATGTCTCTTCCCTGCTTAAAATCCTTTGTAGTTTTCTATTGTTATTTAAATAAAATAGAAACTTCTGTAAGAGCATGTAAGACTCTGCTCGCATATCAGTGATTTTTCACCTATGATTAGAATCACCTGGAGAAAGCTAAAATATCAAGAGTAGCAGCAACGACAAAAATCTAACAGGAATGCCTCACCCCAGACTAACTGAATCAAAATCTCTGTGAGAAGAGCACCTGTATTTTTGATACATGGGGGGAGTTAACAACCACTGCCCAATATGACATGATTTCTGTCCACTACTTTTGCCGTTTCTCCAGTCACTATCTCTCTCACTAAAATCTGAATATACTGATCCATTTCTTTTTCTGAACACACCAAATCTGTACCTGCCCCAGGACCTTTACATGAGCTGTTTCTTCTTTCTGGAAGGCGTTATACCCAGACTGTCACATTGGCTGGCTCCCTCTCACCATTCAGGTCTCAGTTCAAACATCACCTCTTTAAAGAGGAGAGAATCACAAAGAATTAGGCAACAGCCTTGTATACCTTCATGTCTGTGTGCATGAGGTCAGAGTCTTCAGGTCAGGGAACTATCCAGAATCCCTTGCATTTTCCAGTCACCTGCATATCATGTGTCCAGTTTCTATGAGCATGTCAGTGACTGCCCTTCTCGACACTGCAACTATGATATGCAACCATCCTAGGAAGTACCAGGACCATCAGGTTCTTAACATGCCATGCAAACAGGAGCCACCTCTGATTGCCTCTGAGGAATGACACTTCTCCCTGAGGGTATATCCTGATACACAGACCTTTATAAACATCCTTCAGTGACCTTTCCCAAGAAAATACTCATGGGAAAATCCAGTTCAATTTTGGAAACTACTTTTTCAGAGATGCAGCTGAATTGGGCATAACGCTCTCAGCAGTTGAATGAGTTTCAACTCAGATGCCCAAGCACAATTACCTATAAAGGGATGCCCTTGTACTCCATCACTTTGAGTATCTTAATAGGACTCACAATTGACAAGGGACACTACACCTTACAAAGAACTTGGACAGATGTTTTCCCTTATTGTCTCACAAAAACCTGGGAGTCAGGCTGGTACCAAAGTCTCTGCATTCAATGTGTAGTTTGTACTTTCAAAAGCCTGCCTGGCTAAGGGGGTAAATGGGGAATGAAATCCAACCCCGTGCAAAGCTAGTCTCCTGTCACAAGGGCAAGTCACTCCAGAGAAAAGGATGTTTTTCTCAAATTCGACCACCAGAGGGGGCATTTCTTCTAATTTCTGCAAAGGTGCCATAGATGGTGCAAGCAACCCTGGCAGTACTATTATTTTTGCTTGTTTATTGTTTTATTTTGCAGATGGCAACACTATTATTCAGAGGTGAAACACCTAATCCCAGTAGAGAAATTTCAGTGAATCACAAATCTGCTAGTGAGTTGACAAAAGATCTAGAGTTCTTTTCATGTTACTTGGGAGTGTTCTTATTGTTACTTTGGGATGATCCCTGCTTTGTAACCAATGCCTACTGGGCAGCACTTGGGTCCAAGATTTCAGAGTGAGAGGCGTAATCATCAAAGCACAGAGCAGTACATTAATAATAGCCTCCAATTCTATGGGAGTCATTTAACGTCTCAGGGTTCCTTTTCCTTCCCTGGAAATAGATGGGGTAGACTCAGCACGAAATAAGGTTCCTTTGGGCTTCATCTTTGGTTCAAGGAAGTGGCAGAGCTTTTCAGAAATGGAGAACTTCACTTTTTAATCACAACTATCCAAGGTTACTTGACTCAAAGCCATCTTGTGAGACAACTTCTGCCACATTAAGTCATTTTGGAATCACCTTCAGCCTGATTAACTATATACCAGGGTAGGTTTAGTCACCACTGACCTCCCTTTTTTATCAAATTTGCTGTTGAACTGAGTCCCTAACTTGAAGTCATGTGTCCCATTCTCAGGAGCCAGGAGCTTAATTACAGACACATGCATTTATTCTGGGCCTGCTCATTCAGGTCAAAAGCATACCACCCCCCCATGGCTTTCTGCTAAGGAGACATGTTTTCTGTGCCTTGTCCTTGTAGTCTTTGGAGGAAATGATGATGGTTGGAGGAAGGACTCAAATAAATACATTTTCTCTAAGTCAGTTCAAACTAGAATATTCATAGCCACATAGCCAGCTGCCCCTTTCTCCGCCTCCCCTAAAGACCCTCCATCAGTAAATGGGTTGAACCTCATTTGCTGCTCTCTAGGGAGAATGCATTCAACCACAAGCTTCCTAAGGCGCTTCCGTTCCTGGTACAAAAAGCTGAAAATGTCATCGCATTTGCAAATGAACAGAAACCGCCCACTCAAAGAGCATCCATGCCACTGTGGCTCACAGAAGCAGCCTGCAGGAGCCTTCCTCTCACTGCCATTGCTTTGTTGTTAGAATTACACATATATGCTTTTCATCTAATGCTGTTGGGCAAGTTTAACTTTCTTTGCAAAGGTAACGACTCTGCCTCCAACCAGAAGACTGCACAGTCTTTCTTTGGAAAAGGACAGAATGGTTCCTAGTCACTCCCAATGGTGCTAGTTCACCTCCAATCCCTAGGCATGTATTTACTTAAGTTTCACTCCATTGTGTATAATTAAACTCTGTAGTCACAGTGGCTTTGGTATTCTTAAGGCATGAAAGTCTGAATTCTGGATTAAGATGCTGGCCACATCAAGACCATCTTCCTTGGCATTCTCATTTGTCAAGGAGAGACCGGCTGAAAGCAGAATACTTCATACCCCTCTAATTTGCAATGACCTTGGGCTTCAATTTGTTTTCTTGGATTTATTATTTCCTGAGCAAATATCCCGAAACTGGCAAAGAGGAACATTCTAGGCAAGGCAGGACATAATGTATACAATTTCCTGAGGATCTGCCCACGATTTCTCCAGTGTGAATGAACCATCATGGTGACTGGCTTCTTGCCACTGACTGGTTTAGCCTGGTCCAGAGACCCCTCCCAGAATGCAACCAAAGGTGACCAGGCATACCGTTAGACATTTTTCAGTTAGACTGTGTTACAAGCTTGCCAAATGAACATCCCAGAAGGATCCAACACTCAGGACACCTATCACATGTTTGTATCCTATCCTTCAGGAACCAGAAACATGGAAATGCGGGGTCTTTAGGTACAAACCTTATCACTACTTCAGAGTCCAACGCTATTGGAAATGGGTTACGTACTATACTCCAATTAGAAATGGCAAGCTGGTTGGTCATTATTCACGAACAATGAAGTAGATGTTCTGCACGGACCCGTTCAGACAGAACACATTAATGACTTTTACATCAAAATTCACTGAATGAGTTGTGCTGAGGCCTGCCTGTCAGTGCACGGGCTGAATGAAACTGCCCAGTGAATGGACACGTGACCCCAAGATGCTCTGCCATTGAATCTCTGCCATAATTATGAGAAGAATGTGCCTCAAAGGCCTCGTTACAGACTTCTGCCAACCAAAATATAGAGATGCAGACAACACTTCACTGCATCACCACCAAGGACCTCCTCCATTCCATGAGCTGTGCAAGACAATGGGACGCTAAATAAGGACACAGTTTCCACCCTCAAGCATATCGCAGTAGAAGAGAGTTAGACACACAGATACTTACACAATAAACAATCGAAGTCTGATATGAAAGATACACATAGAGTGATATGAAAACTTACACCTAGGGACATCACCTATCCTAGGGAAGGGGTGGTAAAAAGATGCTTCCCAGAAGAGGTGATCCTTAAGCTAAGCATGATGTGATACTTTTGTGAAGTAGTTGGGAGTAAAGGAAGAAGTTTTTTCAACCTTCCAATTTTCTTTCAACTAGGCCAGTGTTTGGGATAAAGAAAGCAGTTACCTTGTATTCTCGTCTCAGCCTGATCAAATTAGCTGAATTGGGGCGCTTAAACGGGCATTAGGTGGTGGAAATTTGGTAATGTCTTATTAATATGGCATTACTGCTACTGGCATCAGAGCATGAATTTCACAAAGAAAAGTGATTGCTTGGATTGTGGATTGCTTTTTTTTTTTTTTTTAAACCAAACCCAGATGAAAATCAGCAAGATAAAAATCAGGCAAGGTTTAACTCCATGACAGTTTGGAATTTAAATTGAACTTGTGTACCCCATAGTCAATTAAAGATACTTTTCTCAAAGCTCTCCTGAGAAGACATTTCCAAGGAGCTTACGTTGTATTTATTCAGTTTGTGGGGTGCTGAAAACTGGCTCTGAAAGAAAAACAAGTCATGAACACTACTGTGGATATGCTTTTACCTTTTTAAGTTATCTCAGGAGAGACTGGGTATAATTCAGTTAGAAAAGATACAAACAGCTGGGCTAGGACTTGTTTCTGAGGTAAAAATAAACTCATTAAAGGTTAAACTCTGTGCAATGTCTGTAAGACCAAGGCAAGAAAACACAGCTGCAACACCAAATGGGACCATCGTAATAATCTCCTCCAGGATACAGCACCCAGGGAATTAGGTTATGTTCAGAATTCTCCCATGTGAACCTGTAAGACTGTTTTCAGTCCCAGATCACTAAATCCACTCTATAGGCAAGAGAGACTCACGGAATTATTATTTATGCTGTAAAGAGATTCTTTTCTGCCTGCTCTGGTGTTTTTTAAATTTCTTTCATTAAAGTATACTTGGAGTACAATATTGTATTAGTTTCAGGTACACAACATAGCGATTCGACATTTATGTACCTTAGGATGGATTACCACGACAAGTGTAGTAACCATCTGTCACTGTGCAAAGTTATTAGGATATTATTGACAATATTCCCTGTGCTGTACACTACATCCCTGTGACTTATTCATTTTATAACTGGAAGTTCACACCTCTTATTCCCCTTCACCTTTTTCATCCATACCCCGAACCCCTCCCTCTGACAACCATCAGTTTGTTTTCTGTGTCTATGAGTCTATTTCTGTCCTGTTTTGTTTTGCTCTGGTGTTTTGCTTTGCTTTTTATTTCCTAATATTTTGCGGTTACTCCCCAGTCTCTAAATTTAATTATGAAATAAACTAGAATAATCATCTTTCACAATTCTCCCCCTTTCTCCCATCTCTCAGCTCCCATAAATGAAGTTCTACCACTAACACTAGGGCCACATGTATGTTTTAAATGGCAACCTAAACGCCCTTCATCTTCTGTAATCATTGGTAAAACATACCCAGAATGCTATTTCTGTGGCCTGCAGATTATTTTAGGGTGAGTAAGGAAGTGCTCCAGCAACTAGCAATGGAGAAATCTTTATTTCCCAAGAACCCAAGTCATCAGATCTCAGTCTTCATGTGAATGGTTTGTTGTTAGTCTCCGTGTGTGTGTGTGTGTGTGTGTTACCATACATCCCCTCCCAGAAACCTTTCCTAACCATCCCAAGAGAGTTTATGCTCCCCATGCAACCACTGGAATTGTTATTGCAGCTATCATAATACCTAATAATACAACTCTGTTTACAGGTCTCTACCACTATTACGTGGCAGGCTGCTTGAAGACAGGACCCATTTATCTTAAAAACCTATATATTCTGAGCTCTTTACAAGTGACTAGCATATAATGGTTGCTCAATAAATACTTACTGATGAGTTGATGGACGGATAAATGGTGCAATGGGTGTTGCTTTGGGGTTGTAGCCTCACAACAAGAATGACACAAGAATGGTTTTGCACAAATCTGACCACCTTGCTAATTCTGTCACATTCCACCAATCCAGGACTGGCAAAAAAGGAGATAATGTTCAGGATTCTGATCCTAAATGAATCAATATTTTACTTTTATTGACACTTACGATGTCAGGGCTAGAATGGATCAGAGACATTATTTTCCAAAATCCTTCGGTGAGAAAAGTGGGGCCTCTTTCAATTCTGTTTAGTGCAGTAGGTTTTGTGGGGCCATTAACCATGTGTGAGGGCCTTCCATTGTGCGTCTGCCACCATTGTTGCCCACGCACCTGTTGGGGAGGCCTGGTTGAAAATAACCCGAAAAAGAAATACCGGGGTTACGAGTGGGGAGGCTTTGAATGTCAACCTAAGGGCGAGGCATAAATTTCATGACGAAGGTTTTGAACAAATAAAATACATCATTGGATATATGGTTGGCATAAGAGACACAATAAGAAATATATTGAGGAACCCACTCTGGTAGCAATGAGAGAAAAATGAGGACAAAGGTAGCCATGCTTTATAGGCAGCTACTCAATTATCTCTGAGAGAAATAAAGACCTCAATGAAGGTGAGAAGTAAAAAGAACGTGGGATTGAAGCTATTTTAGGGGTGAACTCATCATATCATCACAGAAAGGGATCATGTAGAAAGATTTCTAAGAGACTCCATGTTGGTTGTAAAGAAGAAAGAGATGAGAAAAAGGACAGAGTTCAAAATACCAGCAGGGGTTTGTATCAAGTAGAGTAAGCATCCAGAATCCTGTAATGTGGTATATGGACATATATTTCTCAGATGGCACTTGCAGGTAGCCTCCATCATTTGTCTAAGGAGCCTGGGACAAATGGCCTGCTTCTATTAGCAATGCCCACAGCAGGCCAATCAGACAGTATTCAAGCAGTGCCTGGAATTTTCTAAAAGGCTCATGCTGCTTTCCTGATTGAAATGGGACAAGGTTTATTTTTGCACTTTACTGCACTTCACAATAACTTCCTGTCCAATCACTCCAGACTGTGTATACCACTGCAGAAGAGTTGAATCTATACAATTAAGACCAAAAAGTTGACTTATAACCCAAACAGAAACAGAAGAGGCATCAAACCCAGATGTTCCATCTGCTCAGGTCTCTGCCAAAGTTATACACCAGCAGAAGAGAAACCGGGGAGACTGGAGAACTATGGGGTCACTGCTTCTTACTAAAGACAAGACTCAATCATGAGTTAACTTTTTCAAAAATGGGGCATCATAATGCAAAAGTCTCCAGAATATAAAATGTAGTACACTTTATTAGTATTCTCTCAGGCTTGTGAGTGCTGAGAGGTATTTAGTAAATGCTCAGTGTCAGGACTTAGTCTGGGTACACTGCTTAGTGGCACTGAGCCCAAGCCAGGCTGGGATTCCAAAGAAACTAAGCCAGAAGGAAACAGGAATGGAGAGAGAGAGAGAGAGAGAGAGAGAGAGAGAGAGAGAGAGACGTTGCTGGGACCCCCAGATGAGATGGCAATAATCAGCTGAGCCTATCTTCCAGGTCAAGGAGATAAAAGGAGGGTCAGTTTCATGCCAAACAGGCTATGCCTTCAAAGTGAGAGAGGAAAAGAGGAATATAGAAAATGTCCCGAAAGGACTTTGGTGAGAATCAGGTATCACCCACCAAGTCAAAGTAGAATGCAAAGCTTCCTTTCCAATGGGTACCAGAGACTCAGGGCCATAGAAATATCAGATCCCCAAAGCAGAAAACAACCAAGAATGTGAAGGAATATCATTCAAAGGACTCAGCCTTCTCGTCTCAGGTGTAGAACAGATTATTATAAAATCTTCTGATTTGCACAGCAAAAAAATGTTGACAAGTTGCCCCGCTGCTACTTCTGGGTTCCGAAATGGAAGTTGAGTGAGGCAGTCAGCAGATGCTGGCTCTGCACTGTGCAGCTGGGATGGAGCCAGGGCAGTGCTGACAGGCACTATTAAGTGGGGAGCCCTAAGTCACACTGCACGAATCTCACAGCAAGGCTGGGAAGGATGGCGAAGAGCAGATGTCTAAACAGAGACCCTGAGCAACATCCCTAAAGCACAAAGTGCTCACAGAGTAACACCCTGGACCCTCCTCCAAATGGGTTCCTGTCTCTGAAAGCTCAGAATGGAATCACACAATGAAGACAGAATATTCAGCTTTATAGACACAGGAAAAAGATGCGGCTTTCCGCCTGATGACCTGCAAAGAGGAACCAGGCTATGATAACACCGAGCCAAAGAATTAGCCTGATCCATAGAACTCACGCCACTAGTTTGTTTGTACTACTAAGGTTTGTGCTACTGACCAACCCAGACCAGGACTAAGTTATTGCAAAACTGAGTTTTTACGCTCCCCCCACGCCCCACCATGTCCAACATCCTTTACAGTGGGACTTTTCAATTCACCTCATCAAAAGGTAACGTGGATCTGCCCATCCCTTGCATCTGGGCTGGCCTTGTGACTTGCTTTAGCCAATGGCATGTGGTAAAAGTGGCAGCGTGCCAGTTCTATGCCAAGGCTAGAAGATGCTTGCATGCTTCTGCTCTTTGCTCTTGGAACTATGCCATGGCCATGTGACTAATCCCAGGCTAGCCTGCTGAAGAACCAGGGACATGTGGCCCAGTCACCCCCACTGCCCTTGGCATTAGCCAGGCTTTATTGCAGTTGAACACAGACACATGAGAAATTCATCTGAGACCAGAAGAACTGCTCAGCCAAGCATAACATAAATTGCTGCCCACATAATAGTGACTTAAATAAATGGTTGTTGTTTTAAACCACTATATTTTGGATGGTTTATTATTTGAAGGAAATAGTCAGAAGCAGACTAGATTCCAAAATGAGAATTCTGCGCACTTCCCAAATTCTTTTGCCTGGAGTCAAGCCAGGAGAATTCCAGTTGCCCATCCTGTGAGTTTGCTCTCCTCATTCCCATCTAATCAGCCCAAGAATGAATCACACAGTACAGGTTGCAAAACTGAGAGATATGCATTTCCCTGGGAAGGCCATCTCTTACCTTCCTTGGTGCCCTGGGGAGATATATTATTCTAGATGGCTAGTCTGAAGAATAACTTTGCAGAGACGTATGTGACAGGGAGCGCTCATGCTTTCCAAGTATTTATGGCAAGATAAAGAGGAGGGTGGGAAAAAAGTAGCATATGGAGCTACAGTGAAACCACAAGCAGGTGATATCCACAACGTCGACACCTCCAGTTCAGGGTTGTTTTTGTCCCTGGGCCAATGTGCTGTTCTAGTTTTCTATGTCTGTCTAAAAAAAACCAACCTAAATTTAATATAATAGTATTAAAAAACTCCAACTATCATTTATTATTATTGCCTCTCACTGTTTGGGTCCCTGGGTAGGCTTAACTATGTGATTCTCGCTTAGGGTTTCTTCTGAAGTTGCAGCCAGATGGTAATTGGCGCTTGAGTCACCTTGAAGACTTCCTCACTCACAGGTGCAGTGGTTGATGCCGGCTGTCCGCTGGAACACGTACAGGTGTTCTCTTCACAGGGCCTGGAATTCTTCACTGCATGGTGACGGGATGCCAAGAGCAAGTGCTCCAAGGGAGAGCTGGGCGGACGCTGGAGATCTTTTAATGCCCCAGGAGTCATCTAGTGTCACTGCCACTATAAAATAGATTCTATGGTCTATTCCACTGTACGTGGTCAAAAAGTCATGCCCAGCAGCAAGAAGAGGGGACAGAGTCTACCTCTCATACCTATGGATGTGGAAGGGTCACATTTAAAGAAGAGCTTGGGGGGTGAAAAGTAGTATTACAGCTTTCATTGGAAAATAAAGCCCCCCAGACATGCATGTAAATAATCAGGAAATTCCAGAGTCACTTTACTTTTATTACCACACACCTAGAATCATACTAGCCAATGACTTAGACATTGAATACTGTGTGGCCATATTCAGCCAGGTCTTGCATATAATTAGAACTTGAAACTTTCCCTACCTGAGTCTTCATAAAAACATCTTGGAAGTTAATGAGAACCTGGATACCATCCTTCTACATACGGCTAAATGATATTTAATTTAAAATATGAACTTCACCTTCAAATATTAATTAGAATGTAGTAATTTTACAGTTGTCAGTCTCTGCCTGGAGCAAAACACAGCCAACTTGGTCAGCTGATGTGCGCTGCTGTTAAGTACCAGGTGCAAGGAAAAGGTCAAACTTCAAAAAAATCTCTTAGACACTTTCAGAAGCCACAAACCAAATAAAGCGATTTCTTCATTTTCTTGCTCTGATTTCCTGCAGGGGGTCTACTCCACCTCCCTGGCCTCTGAAGAAGGATATGGTAAGGTGGAAGGGAGAGTGAATGGCTTGAAAGTCTTCCTGGATTTGTTTTAAAAAACCTAACACCCACTCAGAGAGATGGATAAGGAGACAGGAAGTTTGCAGTTTTAAAAAAAAATTATCAAATTGAAGCAGAAGGTAAAGGAGCTCTCCTTGGTCACAACTAGGGGTTTCCCAAGGTTAGGGGGAAGAGAAGAGAAAACTAAAGGTATGCATAACACTAGAGCAAGGGGACATGCGTTCCTGGCAAGGCCATGGATTGTCAGCAAATTCAGAGAGGTATGGGGATATTAGAAATCAGAAACCAGTACCCTAACCTGCCAGTACCATGGGGCGCTGGAGAGGAAACGTGGAAAATGTGTAGAGGAGGAATGTATGGGGGAGATGACATCTTGAACAAAAGTTTCCTTGCTCCAAGCCAGACACTGGAGCTTCATAAAATCACAGGTCCTCCAGGCCATGAGGCAAAGGATATCTCAGGGACAACTTCTGTGGATCATATGTCCCTAGTCCTTGTCTAAATGACACCATCTGGACTGGGGATGAGCAGGGTTCAGGTAGCCACAAAAAAGACTGATGTTAAAATTTCCTGTTAGCTTTGTAGGACTAGGGTAGGAGGTATTAAACTGTAGTATACAAAATAAAGCAAGTTCTATTTCCTGCTCATGAGTGTCTGGACCAAGATTCATTATCATTGCATTATTTTCAGAGAAATAAATATTTTTGTAGTCACTACTTTCTTAAGATCAATCAAATCAATTTCCCACTAGTGGATAGAAAACAAAGGAAATAAGGAGGAACTACCTTTCATCCCAGTTTAGTGGGAAGAACATCTGGAGACAGATAGTCTGGGGTTCAAATCCTGATTACACCACTGACTGGATGTGTAATTTTAAGCATTTCATATATCCTCAGTTTGTCATCTGTGACACCAGACAAATTATACTTACTTAGAGGATTCTTGAAAACCTTAAATATGATACCACGTGCAAAGCCTGATGTAAAGTAGCAGCCTTATAACTCCAGATGTGTTCATCTTTGTCTCCTATCCTCTTCACATATTGTAGGCAATTTGGAAATATAATGATTTGACTACAATTAATTTGAAAGAAAAATAATGGAAAAAATAACCCAATTCTTATTTACTGAATAAAAAGTGATGGAATTAAAAATCATTCTCATGATCTAGTCTAGTCTGCCCATCACTTGCTTTAGTACTGTAGCCAAAAAGCAATGGGTTGGAAAATATTCCTGTGATAGTTGGCCTCTAAGATAGTTTCCAATCTTGGTCACTTTCCTGTGTAGTTCTCTCTCACATGGGGTAGAGCCAAGCCGTGTAATCCATTGGGAAATATGGAAACAATACGGCGTGGCTTCTGAAGCTCCATCATATAAGACATCGCAGATTCTACCTTGCTCTACTTGGATTACCTGCTCTAGAGGAAACAAGCTGCCATGTAAGTAGGACACTGAGATATTCCCATGGAAATGTCCATATGGTGAGGAATTGAGGCCACCTGCCAACAGCCAACATTAACTCACCCTCCACATAAATGGGCCATCGTGAAAGCAAATCCGTCAGCCCCAGTCCAGCTTTCCGATGATGCAGCCCTGGCTAATATATTGATGGGAATCTCAAGAGAGACCTTGAGAACATACGAGTAAGAGTTTGTGTCATCAGAAAGCCAACAAGCAGACACTTCTACACTCAATGTTAAATATATAAAAGTAAAGTAAGATATCAACAGTGAAAGAGAAAGAGAAACCTTGAATTAGAACTAACAGCAAAGTTGTTCAATTCCTAACCTACAGAAACAGTGTGAGATAAAAAAACAAAACAAAAAACGTTCATTGTTTTAAGCCACTAAGTTACAGGGTGAGTTGTTACACAGCAATAACTGATACAAAGCTTTATGAAACATTTCATCCATCTGAGTCCATTTTATATTTTCCTCCTGTCAGTAGTTCTCTTCAACCACAACATTTCCTGTTATAACTTTAGCTGCACTTATGTATTGGAGCTAAGTGGCACATGTGCTTAAAGTAATAAAGATTAGAAAATACAAGTGCAAGTTTGCTTTTGCCTTTCAATAGGCTCATATAATTTCAGAGTTGGAAGAGATCTTCAAGTTATCTGCCTGCTCAATTCAGAAATTCATGTAAACATTCAGTTTTCTAGTGAATATGTGAACAGTGGGCCTATGAGGAAATACTCCTCCTCTCCGCAGCATTATTCAAATTGATGGTATGTATTTACGTAGTTAAACTATTCATTATGGAACATTGTTTTCAGGTGATAAAATATACGGATTTATCTCTTTAGTATGTTACTCTGTTTATCGACGTACTCTTTGATGTCTATCCTACTAATAAAATTTTATGAATACTAAACATCCCATCTAAGAGATTAAGACAGAACACATCTAAAGCCATATATATATATATATATATATGTGTGTGTGTATATATATATATATGCTCCAATGTGTCATTTTTGCTCCAAAAGGCACATTAGAGCTAATGGTCCGGCTCTTGGGGAAACACGGTATACATATACGTGTATATATATATATATATATATATATATATATATATGCATATATATACATATTTTTTTCCACTCATATCATGCTCTTGGCTTTCACTAATCTCACAGCTGACAATGCCCTAAATTAAATTTCAGTTGAATAGGGTCTTCTATTTCTTGTATCCTTGCATTTGACTCTTGGGACATAAGGGTAGGTCTTTATATTCATTGCTGATCAATCTCATCTTGTTGATTCTATTTTATCGTTGCAATTTGAAGTGACCATTTTGATTTTAGATTATATTAGTCATCCCTATTCGTTCCTCAAAGCCTTGGATCATTTGAAATGCCAGTGAAACTACCTGTAATATTGTTAATCAAAGCAACTGCATTAAAAGTACATATATAAACAATAGGGTCAAGTAATGAAGTCTTCTGTAAGGAAATCTATCTAATAAACTTAGTATTGAGATTTCGAACATCCAGAACAAGAAATGTGCTAATGTGCCCATTTCTATAATGAAATCAAAAGAATAAACTCCTTTGCACAGTGTTTTCAGAAGAATTTGTTGTAAGAGATTTTGTAAAAGGGAAATGAAGCACTGCAATAAAAGTTAGTACTTTTTTTCCAGAAGAGAAGTTGATTTCTACAGCTTCTGAATGAACAGAACTTGTATCTTTGATAAAAGAAGCCTGTGGTTTTCCCAGTGATACAGGCTATCTTTCTGGAGAGCACATACGTGTGTGTGTGTGTGTGTGTGTGTGCGCGTGTGTGTGCGTGTATGTGTATGTGTGTGTGTGTATCAGTGACTGTGTTAGGTTACACGGCAAAGGGAAATTAAGTCTGCAGATGGAATTTAGGTTGCTAATTAGCTGATCTTAAAATAGAGAGAATATCCTGGATTATTTTGGTAGGCCCAATATAATCTCCAGTTTCCTTAAAAGTAGAAGAGGGAGGCTAAACAGTAGGTCAGAGTGATGTGATATGAGAAGGACTCAACCTATCATTACAGGTTTGAAGATGGAGGAAAGGGGCCATGAGCCAAGACGTGCAGGTGGCCTCTAGAAGCTGGGAAAGATAGGAGATGGATTCTCCCTTAGAGCCTCCAGAAGGGAACACAGCTCTGCCAACAGCTTGATTTTACTCAGTGAGCCTCATGTCAGACTTATACAGAATGTAGTTTGAGATAATACATTGGTGTTGTTTCAAGGCAAGTTTGTGGTGATTTGTTACAACAGCAATAGAAAATAAATATGCACTCTCCCCGCATCCACAAAACTTCAGTGGGTATCTAGGAAAAACTGAGAGAGCAGAGCATGAAGGGCCAACCCACCACTGTGTAGTAATAAAAACCAGATAAGATTGGCAATAAAATATACCAGGGTTAATGAGAAACCAGTGGAACATGTGCTGACAGGACATGAAATGTAATAATAAGCTACAATGGTCACTTAGGAGAGTGTGAACAGGTTACAATTATCTGACAGGTTATTGCAGAAATTTGCAAATATAACACAAAAAGGGAACAAATAACTTCAAGTGCACTATAAAAAGGCAGTGCTTCCTAAGGGTCATCAAATTATTACCTTAGGTTGGTCTAAGTAACAGGATAATAGATTATACCTCTGCATTGGCCAAAAATCTTCTGTGAGATAACACAAGAAAAAAAATGATAATAAAAAGGAATTCAATGGAAGAGGAGAAAAAGTAGGAGGGAGAGGAAAAAGAAGAGAAGAAAAAGAGGGCAGGAGAAAGAGAAGAGGATAAAAAAGGAGAGATAGAAGATGAAGAAGAAAAGAAGGAGAAGAAAGAGGTGGAAGAGAAAGAAATGTATAAAGGTATTAATACCTAGAATTAGCCTAAATATGTTGGGTTGGAACATTGGGGCATGGAAAGAGAAATAATAGAAAGACAATTCAGTGAATGGCTTCACATCTGGCAGGACAATCACCAGATACAAACTGAAGTTTCTACTATGCTTTTAAAGCTATCTTTCATTACAGTCCACCCTTCCATATTATCCTTCTGTCCCAACCTTGTCTCTAACTCTTTCTCTGAGAATGTTATTCAGGTTAGCCCTTACAGAAAACTTCTTAGTCTGTTCAATGTCCCAGAGGGAGAGCATTGTTTAGATTTTCTTAAGTTAACAATTAGAATAGTGAACCAACATGAACATAGTCCAAAATTAAAAAGAAACAAATATTTATGAAAGGCGGATGTCATGTCAGACACTGTGTTAAAGAATTGAAATATTAAATGCATCATCTCATTTAACCCTCTCAACTTTACACAGTAAGTATAAATATCTTGATCCGGAAACTGAGTCTCAAAGGGAGACCTGCCCAAGGTCACACAGCTAACAATCGGCTTTTCAGAAAGGCAGTACTGAAATGTATTACTTGATATTCAAGTATTGGAGAGTGACCTGTCCGTGAAGGAGGGCTCAGAAATCAACAGTCCTTGGTCGGAATTCCTGTGGGCTCCCTGCCAGAGTGTTTTCGGGTCTACAAAGAACAAACTAGACAGTTTTATACCTGTGCCCTAACTGATGGTCTAAATCATCCAGGACTATAAATAGGATCCAGTATTTATGGTTTCCCAAGAGGAAATTAGGAAGATGGAAACTGGGCGGGGTGGGGGGAGGGAACATAAAATCTGGGAAGCACAATTCTATGCAAAGAATTAATTTAGAGACATTAAGATGAAAGTAAAGCAAAGAGATTTGGTTTGATGAGGGTAGGAGAGGTACGAAACAAATGCTCACGAAGGGGAAAAACTCAGCATGATATAATGCAAAGCAAGGTGAAGGTCTAGTCAAGGTAACAACCAGGGCTCGGGACAAAAACCAAGATACTGGAGCCTGCTGTTTTGTCAATTAGCCCAAAGCACACTTCCCACTTATTCAAATAAAATTGAAATACTCAGCTTCTCTGAGCTCTGCCTTGAGACCAACTGCTCTGGCGATAAATGTCAAACATCTTGTGGAAATGTTTTGCGCCTGAGAGTGCACCTTTTATTCATCCCATCCCACACACACATATTGAGCACTTACTGTGTCCCAAGAACTGTTGACAACACTGGTGATGTACAGAATAACACACACACCCGCCCTACAGGAGCTGAGAGGCCAGTGAAAGCAGACTGGTGGGCTGAAAATTTCAAGCTCTATAGAACAGTGCTTCAAATTGTGCAGTGTTGCAGGGAGAGCCTGGGGAAACACTGGATGTCTTTTCAACTAGGGGACCATTGGAGTTGGATCTCAAAGTATACACAGGAGTTCACCAAAGAAGAATAAATGTTTTAGGCAGTCATCCCACCTCTGGGACTATACACTAAGAAAACAAATTTTTGAACGAATGCATAAAAATATTTAAAGCAGATTTATTTTGAGCCTCAAACCTAGAAACAATCCACATGTTCAACCACTGAAGAATAGTTAAGAAAATTTTGCTATGTTAATTCAATAGTCTATTTGACTATTTTTGACCTATAAAGGGTAATTTCACATCCGTTAACCCAATGGAATTTCAACCTAATGAAAGTTATTCCAATGAAATGATAGGAAATCTGTGAAGGCTATGTAGAAACAGAAAAAGAATTCATGAAATAATGGCAGGTGAAATGCAAAGCCCAAAAATTTCATGTGTAATATAAATTCAAGCATGTAAAATATATTGCCATATTGACAAAGATTAAAACGGAAAGAGAAATGAGAGTAGTTGTAACAGAATAGCAGAAGCAAGGAGAATATTAAAACTCTATTCATGTTGTTTTAATTTACATGTATATGTACATTATAATGTATGTATGCATAATAAATACACACATATATACATATAAATTTAAAGTGTGGATGAACCAAGGTGATATTAAATTAATCAGAATCCTTTAAAAGCGGTTTAGCAGGTTATCTACAATATTCCATTTTATTTAAGTCCAAAAGAAACATGTTAACCCATTTCTCCAGGGGAAAACAAAAGTTCCCTGATGTTATTCTTAAATAGAAAGATCAAATAGAAGCCAAGTGAAAAGGGAGTGATTTGCATGCTATATGAAGCAGTGGCTTCTAGGAGGAAGAGTCCCAGAACATATGTTTATTCCTGCTGCTGTCACAGCATCTGGAGCCAAGAACGTGATGTGCTTAATTATACCTGACATGGCTTTGAAATTCTTATGTTGGAGATACGGGGATACTTATTTTTTTCTGTACCTTGGGTCTTTGGCAAGAGGTTCTAATTGTGTCTTCTCTTCTGGACCTGATTTCTGTCTGACTGATACACGGCCAGGGTCTAGGTGAAGGCATCAACTTGACACAGTATTGTATCCAACAGAGACTTGCTGAGTTCACAAATCTCTGTGTAATGTAACAGGCTGCTGGGTGTGACACAGACACCGTTATACATGGGGGCATCTAAGGGTATCTGTTAGAGCAGAATCAGTTAGGATAGGACAGGTTACTCGACAGTAACAAACCGCTCTCCAATCTCAGAGGCTTAAACCAACAAAACGACATTCTTTGTTCTTGTTACATGGGCATCGTAGCCTAGTGGAGGGGTTCGAGCTCAAGGAAGGCACTCCCGGCATCAGGCTACCAGAGCAGCCACTGTTCTGAACGTTGGCAGCCACTGTCCCAGAGGCAAAACAGCACTCTGGACGGTCTTTCACTGGTTGGGAAGTGCTTCAGAACTCATAATTCATAACTCACTTGCCAGAATGAGTCACAAGTCTCTACCAATGATAGGAGCCCAGGAAATACAATTCTACGGTGTGTTCAGAAGACCGGGAACCGGAGATGCTTGACAAACGTCGTCAATGACGACCACAAGAATCCTTCTTTCTGCGTTGTGTATTTTTAACAGAGGCCAGAGACATTACAATGTGATGTTACCGGTGCCTTTAAATACCACCTCAGCGAGACAGTCTGCAGGGTCACAGAGCATCAGCAATCAGGAGGAGGTCTAAAGATGAGCAAAGCAATTTGAAGAGACTGGTGGGTCTGGTGGATAAAGCAAGATTAGAAGAATTAAATATGTATAGTTTGGCTGAGCAGACCCAGTAGGAAGCCACAGTGGGTGGTAGTGGTGGACATGGTAGCAATCTAAAAATACCCCTAAGATGTAAAGGATCAGAAGGGAAAATTACTTAGCATAAAAATCACAAAATATCACTAGACGTTCTAGAGATACATCGAAAATAGGCTCTGGTATCATGAAATTAGACAAACTGCTAATGATATAAATAAAGTGACAGAAACACAAGCAGTGCTGAATACTGTGCACTTGAGAAGACAGCGGGGAGTGGGGTGGGGGTAGCGATTCCAATGGATAAGGACAGGATGAGAACTAGAGATGTCCAGGGAGGGAGATGAAGAGCACCTCTCCTATTCGTACTAAAGACTCATGATTGCCAGCCAGATTCCAGCTGGAGGGGGCAGGAAAGACGCACATACATCTCAGGAACATTTCTGAGAGTTTAGAGCAACTGAAGTTTAAATACACCAAGAAGCACTTAACAATGAGTCTTCCCTCTATTCCAGTATGGGGAAGATTCCAGACCCTAGCTGTATATGATACCTGGGTACATTTGGAAAAGAAGTCCTAACATCCATTATATTTATAGTTACTTAAGGTGTTTCTACAAGCATTTTAACACTCTTCAAAGTCTAGAGCCATAGGTTTTAGTATGTCCAGGACTAATACTGATACTCAGGTACTTCCATACTGTCATAGTGGGTGTTTCAGAGGTGGCAGGATTTAGATTAATGTCTTCCCTTTACTTCCTTGCATCCTCAGATCAGAGATGATTTGCCTGACTTATTTTGAGATGTTTCAAGCCAAAGTGGGGTGGAGGGGAGTGGGCACCACTAGGTACCTGGATGTGTGCATTTTGGAAGCTTGCCAGCTGTCTTATTAGTCGTTTCCTGTATTAACAAGAATGCTTAGATGCAATCATTTATTTATTTTTTTAAATTTTTTATTGGGGAATATTGGGGAACAGTGTGTTTCTCCAGGGCCCATCAGCTCCAATTCAAGTCGTTGTTTTCAATCTTAGTTGCAGGGGTGCAGCCCACCCCCCATGCTGGAGTGGAACTGGCAGCCTTGTTGTTGAGAGCTCGCACTCTAACCAACTGAGCCATCCAGCCACCCCACCAGAAGCTCAGTGGCAGCTCGTTGTCTTCACTCTAGTTGTAGAGGGTGCAGCTCACTGGCCCATGTGGGAATCGAACCTGCAACCTTGTTGTTAAGAGCTCGCACTCTAACCAATTGAGCCATCCAGCCACCCCACCAGAAGCTCAGTGGCAGCTCGTTGTCTTCACTCTAGTTGTAGAGGGTGCAGCTCACTGGCCCATGTGAGAATCAAACCTGCAACCTTGTTGTTAAGAGCTCGCACTCTAACCAATTGAGCCATCCAGCCACCCCACCAGAAGCTCAGTGGCAGCTCGTTGTCTTCACTCTAGTTGTAGAGGGTGCAGCTCACTGGCCCATGTGGGAATCGAACCTGCAACCTTGTTGTTAAGAGCTCGCACTCTAACCAATTGAGCCATCCAGCCACCCCACCAGAAGCTCAGTGGCAGCTCGTTGTCTTCACTCTAGTTGTAGAGGGTGCAGCTCACTGGCCCATGTGGGAATCGAACCTGCAACCTTGTTGTTAAGAGCTCGCACTCTAACCAATTGAGCCATCCAGCCACCCCACCAGAAGCTCAGTGGCAGCTCGTTGTCTTCACTCTAGTTGTAGAGGGTGCAGCTCACTGGCCCATGTGGGAATCGAACCTGCAACCTTGTTGTTAAGAGCTCGCACTCTAACCAATTGAGCCATCTGGCCACCTCCCAATCATTTACTTTTTCCCAGCTTGTTTTTTCAAACAGGAAAGATGAGGGGTTTTGTTTGTTTTAACTTTTGATGAAAACGGCATGTTTTCGGAGTTAAGAGATCCTAATCCACAACCCTTTATAGGAGTAAAACAGGGATAAACACACTTCAGAACAACATAAAACCAAACTGACCCCCCAATTTTTAACTATTTGTGTTTCTAAGAGCAACTCTGCAAATATGAGAAGAGCCAGCAGGCAATGCCACTATGTTAACACGGAGACCTTTGCTCTAGTCATTCAAAGTCAGAGGGAGTGATTTGCATGATATAAATTTGTACTGATTGCTTTGTCTACACTTTTCGAGAAAGAAATTTACCTCCCTAAATGCCATCTAATGTCCCTGTAATATCAGCCCACCTCATACCTATTCTGTGCCCTGATATGGACAGTTATACCCTCTTTTTAAAAATCAACTTCACTGAGGTATAATTTACCTGTAAAGTATACAGATTGAGTTTTGATAAATGTATACATCTGTGTAGCCACCACCCAAAGCAAAATACATAACAGCCTTTACTTTTCCTTCGGAAAAACTGTTCCTGCTGTTTCTGAAGACTTCCATTTGCCTGACGCAGGAGGAGAGGGAATTTCCAGTCCAAATCAGTAATATTGGGAGCGGGTGAGAAGGTGAGGAGTGATTTCAACTGGAACTACTGTAGTTCACTGCATAGGAACAGAGGGTTAAAAGCCCTGCGGAAAAAAGAAAAAGTAAAGCAGGGTGGGGGGAACAGGAATGCAGAAATGCGAATGGCTATGATTTGTAGTTTTCAATACAACAGGAGCAGTCTAGCAAGGCTTCGTTGAGAAGGTAAGACTCGAAGAAGGGGAGGGAATTAACCAGGCTGCTATGCTACCAGGGGGAAATGAGTTCCAGGCAAAGGGGGCAGCCGTAGCACAGGTCCTGATACGGGAATGGACTTAGTGTATTCAAGGAACACCAAGGAGGCTGATGCAGCTGGAGTATGATCAAGGAGAAGCAAATAGTCAGAGGATGTCAGAGAGGTTATAAAGGAATCAAACCATGTTTGGTCTCGGTAGCCATTGGAGGACTTTGATTATTACTGTCATTCCATTATGTCATATGGTGGTGTGGAAGGAGAGCCAGGGCCAGCAAGGTCATTGGCCAAGGAAAAAGTGGCAGGTATGTATTAGTCCTGGTCCAAGATCCAAAAAAGATGGAGCAGCAAAGGCCAGCAAAGGATGAATGATTTAAAAGGGCAGGCCAGAAGTAGGCAGAAGTTCTAGGACAGAAACCAGGAGGCCCAGGAAACATGAAATTGTGTTGCTGACGCTCATGGCAGAAGTTAAGGGAGAAATACTTCCTGGAGCAACTGATGAAGGAACGCAGAAAAGACCTTTCCCAGACTTCTCCAAAAAGAAGCACTTTACCACACTTCCCCTAAATGAAGAGCATAAATAAAAGAAATACCACCTACCCATATCTGAAAAGTTGCCAACTCATGTTCTGTAAGAATCCCAGGATCTTTGCAGCAAGGGGCTGCATTCTAACCTTAAAATGCACCATGTCGTTTTGCACAATTTCAACCATTTAGGTCTCTTGAGCTTTTGAGTCACAACTGCATTTTTTTTTTAATTTTATTTTTTTAAATTTATTGGGGTGACAATTGTTAGTAAAATTACATAGATTTCAGGTGTGCAATTCTGTATCACATCATCCATAAATCACACTGTGTGTTCACCACCCAGAGTCAGCTCCCCTTCCATCACCATACATTTGATCCCCCTCACCCTCATCCCCCACCCCCCAACCCCTTACCCTCTGGTAACCACCAAATTACGTTCCCCAGATTAATTTTCAAACCCATGGCCATCCTGTGGTCACCGACTGCCCTCCAATCCCCTCACCTTCCCCCCCACCCCCCACCCCTCCCGCCCATCTAGCAACCCTCAGTTTTTCCTCTTTGTCTCCAAAACTGTTTCTGATTAGTTCATTCACTTTTTCAAATGAACATCCAAATCCAATTTTTAAAAAATAGTCATCTAACGAGTCCATCAGAAGGAGTAAATTTCTCATTGCCTTATCATCAGTGTCAGGAAATTGGTCTCTCCAGTAAAATACAAAATTGTTCTGTTAGGTGAGTATATAAAAACACCACAGGATTTATGTTCTTTCCTCAGCACATGCTCGGGTAACTCCCATTAGCAGCAGTGGGAGTTGCAACAGCCCACACAAGGGGAAAATAGAAGCATCACAGGGGGAAGGCAACGATAAGCAGCAGAGACAGCCAGCGGAGTCATCTTGCTGACATGGCATGATCTGCTCGCCTGTGCCTCAATTTCTCCATCTAGCGAATGGGTGTGTATTTGGTGCTCTTTTGTCCAAAAGGTGTAGGATAACTAATTAAGGGCTCATACTAGCAGCTATAAATGTGCCGACCTCCTACTAGATGTCTCACATTATCTAAGTTCTTACTACCCAAAGTGTGGCCCAGGGACCAGCAGCATAAGGGTCTGTAAGAAATGCAGAAATCTTGGGCCCAGTGCTTAACCTGCTGAATCAGAATCTGCATTTCAACAAAATCTTCGTCTTGCCTATTAAAGTTTGAGCAAAGTGTTGAGGTTCAGTCCTGAAATGACTTGCCCTAAATCGAGTAAGTAGCAAAACCAGGATTCAGGCTCAGGTATATGTGAATCCAGAAGATACATGTGGTTTCCAGTAATACTTCACTACCTCATGATACATGTGGCCAAGAGAACAAGACTGAGGCAGGACATAAGGAGAAACCTTACATGCTTTACCTCATCATGATGGTTAAAATAAAAGGAAAAGGCCACCCTTAGCATGTAGGAAAAGTCATTTGTAAGTCATTTGAAGTCATGTGTAAGAGAGAAATACGTTCTCAATGTGGGCCAGGTTTAGTAGGAGAAATTGTAATTATAACTGTAAGAAGTCTTCTAGAGGACCACAAACCAATACCCTTCCCCTATGTACCCTTTATAGTAAAAGGTGACACACACACACACACACACACACACACACACACACACACACACATACCACTTTTCTTAAGAAAATCAAATCCTGCTTGGCATGAATATGTATAATTAGATGTTCCATGGGAGTGAGAAGTAGTAATTAATTCAGTGTTAAACATCACAATCTATTACTTGAACTCCATAGCAACTGTGGTTGCCAGTAGAGAGAAAACAAATTTCAGAGCCTATTTTTAAATGATTACATTGAAATTTTAAAAATGTGTATAAGCCGACACTTGCTATTTTTAGGCTAAAACAATAGCCATTAACTCAGGGAGTAGAGAAGGATGTTAACAAATACAGGCGAAAGGAAAGGAAATCTCATCTGAACCAACCTCAACAGTTATGTGGACAGAATGATTCTGACCCTGCCCAAGGCACTGAGCCCAGCTGCTCACTCTGGGTACAAAATTGTTCTTTGCGGTCAAGAAGAAATATATAAATAATTTCGCTAAGCTCAGTCCTTAGAATCCAACTGAACTAGATTTGAATCCCAGCCTTATCAGGTAATGTGTTTCTTTAGATGAACTGCTTACTTCATTGAGCTTCCATTCCTTCATCTGTTACAATGGCAAAAAATAATCGATATTTCAGAAGGTTCTTAAAAAAATTCCGTGTAAAATGACCAACACACGGTATTGTAGATTGGGTTCCCAAGGAAGCAGATTCTGAGTTTAGTGTTCAGGATATTTATTAGGGAATGCCCCTGGGGTCCACATCCTTGGAAGGGAAGGAAGCAGGATTGGACAGAAGGAGACATTCCACTCGGATGAAGGCCCAATAATAGACTTGGCTAACCTCATGGAAAGCTCTGGAGCTAACATGGCCTGACCAGAGCTGACTGTGGGCTGAAATGTCCAGGACACTTGTCCCACATCAGTCAGTCAATAGATACGGGCTGCTCAGGGAAGGACAGGATCTTGGGTAAGGGGGTTCTCTGCAGCTGAGACAATCCCTGATGGGGCTGACAGCACTCTCAGCAGCTGGGCAACGAATACTTTGAAGGGAGGTCTGGGGACTACATCTCTACATTTCACACACACTGTGCAAGTAACGTTTGCTTTACTTTATGGGTTTCCTTTGCATATGTAATCCTTGTAAACCTCTCTTACTAATAGAGACTCTAGTGTCCAGAAAAACCCTTATTACGATTAACATCCTAACAATTTGTGTTCTTAAAAATAACTTTTAGCAGTTTGTTAGATTCTGGTCTCTGGGGCTCTGAAACGCACACTCATCTCATTTAAACTGCTCAATAATTCTATGAGGTAATGTTCATCTCCATATGACAGCTGAAGAAACAAGTGCAGAGAGTAAGAAGAAATAGTTCGTTCTGACAAGCAGTTGAGAGTGAAAGGACAACATATCGGACAGGATTTTAATGGTACTTCTTGCCACACCCTTGCCGGGCCTGTCCAACATCAACTCAATCCATCAGCAATTGAACAGCAGGAGTGTCGAGGGAGCCGTGTTCCCTTTCTTCCCATTTGTTGAGAAAGGTGACTCATGTATTTTGCCAACTCACTTAACCTTTCTGGCACAATGTTCCCACATTTTAAAGTGTAATGAATCCGTGTCTCCCCTATCCACCGGAAGAACTGTAGAAAAAGAATGTGTTGGATTACAGGACCTCTAAAGCCCCTCTTGACTTGAGAATTCTCCACTTACTAATCTAGCATATTAATTGATGGGGTGTAATGTACTTTGAGACGAGCTTAGAATAAAGTCGAGGTCAGTTATGATTTCTTGGTTGCAAGCAACAGAAATTAGCATTGGCCAATTTACATAAAAGAGCACTTGCAGGAGAACATTAGAAATTGTGGAAGTCAATGGAAGGCTAGCGGACTGGGCTTGGGAAACAGCAGGACTACATAGCTGGGGCAGGGTGGGGGGTGAGGGGGAGGGGTGAGCAACCAGGAAGCCAGCAGCCTCCTTAGTGCAAGAAGACTGGACAGATGTTGTCCATGCTCCTAGTCGAGCCACTGTGATGAACGACTCCCAAAGACGCCTTCCATCCGTTACCACTCACTCAAGATGGAAGGGCTGCGGAGAAGTCACCTGTTTGGCTGAACCACACTATGCCAGGAAGAGGACAGAGAGGGCTCGATTCCATTGGTTTCCATTGTAGATGAGGGCACATGAAATTTTTCTCCTACTAAGGCTACACAAACCAGGGGAGATTTCACTTCACGAAAGAAAACTGGGGTATATTTGGAAGGGATAATGAAGCTGGGCACTACATTGCAAATTCCCACACTTAATGACTCAGTCTTATGTCCACAAATCACATCAACTTATTCTTTATAGTCTTACATTGTCCGAATCCTTTCAGGATCCCTAGGTCTCTCCAGGGGTGTTTATGCCTTCCATTTATATTTGATAGACTGTTAGGAAAATAGGAAAACTGGACAAATCAACCCTGAGTATCTCTTTAAGGAATTGCCTCTTCCCTCATTACCAATAGAAGTGTAATGCTAAATAACATTTCTAGAAAGTAATGGTCCAATAATCTGGGAAAATGGTAAATGGTCCAATAATCTAGGGAAATTGCTATTTATCATGTACATCTTATAACCAGGTTAGAGAAAGCCCATTAATTCCCAAATTCTGTAAATTCAGAGAAACTGGATTTGTAAAACAAAGTAAAATTTATCTGATGCATTGGCTACTTATGTGAAATACATTTTTTTTTTCAGTTCAAAAGTAAACTATTTAGATTTTTTAACCTGCAGTCATGCTACAACAAAAAGTATTCGAGTCCTACCAGAGTCTTTTTATAGGATTTGGAAATTGGTTCTTTGTCAAGAAATTTCAAAGAGGCATTTTTATGTTCCTTGGGCTGGTTGCTCTGACCCTTAGACGAGATAGGCCAACAACTGTAACTTTAGCCTTAGCTGAATGGGTCACTTTCCAAAGTAATGAATTAACAAGTGTTAGAATATCAATTTATTCCTCTTCTCCTTAAAGATCCATCTTACTCTCATATTCCCACAGAATTTAGAATTTACTAATTTAAAGGGGAAGAGAGAATTTGACCATGAGTTTGCTATTCAGCCATCAATGTCCCTGTCTGCCTTGTGGAGTTGACTGGCTTTCTCTCTGCACAGGGAACCAAATACCCGCCAGACGCAATTTGACAGAGTCAGCAGGTACCTTGCTTGCATAGATGTAACATATATCCAGATCATCGCATCACTTCTGCAGTCCCCCCAAAATCCACCTACTTAAGGGATCATTTGGGAAATATTCCTGTTTCACATACTTCAACTTGTTTTCATTTAGTACTAGATCTCCACTTTTTATCTCTAAATAATTTCACATTTTGAAGAAGGCAGAAATAAGTGGTAATTCACACATCACAAGTCTTTTTTTTATATAATGCAGGAAAAGCAGACATATGTGCCAAGCATTGTGCCGGATGCTCCACAAATCATTCAATCCTCATTGCAACCCTGTAGAATGCTGAGTTGTTTTTACTGAATGGACATTTGGAAATGTTAGTAACTTGATCAAGATCCCATAGCCTGTAATTGGCAGAGCTGTATTTGACGATGGCACTGCCAGCACTCACAAGTTTGACGGTGCCACAGTTCAGAAATCAGACTCTTGGAGACTGTCATATCAATAGAGATACCACAACCATGAGTTGTTGAGATTAAAATGTGCCATGTGTTCTGAATATAGACAGGGTCAAGACTTTCATTTTCACTGAGCACATGGCAATTAAGTACCTCCCTGAAATCAAAAGATGGAGAATGAGCTTTAGAGCATCAGTGAGGCACTTTCTAATGAATACAACAATAACTGGAGTGGTAAAATCATGTTGCAATCACACCCTCCTTAAAGGTATGTTGCTTTCATCAGCCATGCTGCAAAATATTTAAAAATAAGCACATGCTGCAGGGTTTCAATAAGATCATACATCATCACTATATTTTGTTTCAAATATGATCGAAAGTGTAGCAAGCCAGATATATCTTCTCTTCATTTATTTAAATGAAAAAAGAAATGGAGGTACTGGTGTGCACACTGGAACTTGTAACTAGATTGTAAGATTTGGATACAGAAATGATTCTACTTCATGATTCTTTAGAGCCGTTTTATCACCTAGCACAGAAAAGGTATACCACAAGTCCTTGTTGAATGAATGAATGAGAGCCTGTTTCCTTGCTCACAGGCCAGGGGATTGAATCTAACACTGACTAAGAATCTCTAATATGCTGAACTCTCAGAGAACTAAAGATACTATTCTAGAAGACAGAAAACCTGATTTCCACAGCTAACTAATTGGGTAGGTCATTTGTTGGTCTTTAGTTCTCTATTTATCAAATTAGAAGTTTGAAAAGCTCCCTCTACCGCTGTGACTCTATGATTCTATGAAATCAAAACCCGGTTATTCAGATTATACTTTCTGATATCTTTCTTGTTATCCAATAACATAGGAACTTGACAAAAAATGTGGCTTAGAAAGAAATGCATAACTCAAACTTTAAAAAAATAAAGCACTATCCATCTCTTCAAAGGCAGCTTACTTGAGAGGTCTTGAGGATATCATCAAAGGATGGAATTCAAGTCTTTATTGGATGGTAGACATCACCTGGTACCTAGCCTTATCATTTAGTTGGGTAAGGTGGGAAAGAGGGTAGAACTGCTGAGGTTAATACCAGTCAGGGGTCTGATCAGGTCTTTCAATGTCTCTGGGTCTCAGTTTTACCCATATTTAAGTAAGTTGGCCTGTGTAAACTTCTCTCACAGGAAAAAACAGCAAGTTGTGTGAATAAAAGCAGATTGAGTATAGGAAACTCCTCAGAAGAAAAACTGTTCTCAATTACTTGGTATGTCTGCCTTCTTCTCCTATGGAGTAGAACTAAAGAAGAAAGGTAAACTAGAGAAGGAGACAAAGTGTTCTTCCTCTCATTTTTAGGGTACCTAGGATTTGATGAACATCCTCAGGTAGGGGCCCTGAGTGGACAAATTAGGGAGCAAGAAGTAAGACAGGCCTGATGTTCCTGAAACTTCTTCATCGCAGCACAGAAACTTAAAGTCTTGGAAGGACCACTCAGGTAGGATACCTAGTCCTTTTCTCATGGAATGCGACACTTGAACTCTCACCATCAATGCAACAGGCCTGAGTCCACTGAGTTTGCTGAAGCAGGAACCTGTGAGGAACTGAGGAGTTTCAGGGAACCACAAGGGATCTGTCACGAGATTCCTGAGCAGCTTTTGGTGTCGCAGTGATAAAGTGTTCCAAATGTAATTGGTAGTGAGAAACAGGGACTATGTGAGTGGTTCTTGCAACATAGCTTTTAAAACGATCCTCAGAAGTGGCAGCTAAAATTTGGCAAAACCATTTTCACTGTTTTGAGGCCTGATCACCAAAGGAGAAAGGGGTAACTTTTGTGAGTAGTCATGTCTAAGGTAGAGCTTTGTTCTGAGAAGAATGTGAGAATGAAGACACATACAAGAAGTCATTCTTTTCCCACCAGTGTCAGCTGCTTCTTGGTCATGAGCGGGTTTGTCTTGACCATAGTAATTTGGGTATTAGCACAAAGTTCAAGGCAGGCAAGAATATATCCACTCCCTGAAGGTGTCGGTTGAGAGTGGTCATCAAATCCTGCCTTAGGCTGATCACTGTGATTCAAGTCATCAAAAAGAGGCCCAGCAAAGGTTGCTGGCCTTCGCAAAGGTATTATAGGGCACGGTGAACTCTCAGCCATCTCATTCAATATTGCCTGGTCTCCAATGGCAGACGCGGAGGCACAGGCCCTCTGTTCTTAGCATGGCAGCTGATAACCAAAGCATGACCCAGAGCCCACACCCTATGCCCCAGATCTTGGAGAGGCATAGTGTGAAGCCAGAAATAATCAAAGGAAAAATGAAAGGGGTCCAGAGAAGCTTGTAATGATAAAGTAGAGAATCCTACAAAAGCTTTGGTGGAAGCTATGCTGGAATATTTTCACTCCTAAAAGGGGAAAAAAATGCCTGAATTAATATTTTTGTAGACACTGGGACATCCCAAATTTCCAGTATAGAGATAAGCACATAGAAGGTGCTCAGCGTAAGTCCTGGATTTGCATGAAAAAAGTAAGTGAAGTTATTGAGTATTTTAGGGACTTGTAGTAAGACAGAGGGGAGATCATGGGTCCTGGAGTCCCATCCTGGATACACAAGCTTTATCCTGGGTAAATTGTTTAATTCCTGTAAATTTCCATTTTATCCCCCTAAAATGGGGGAAATAATACCTATTTCATAGGGTTGTGAGTAAGGATGAAATTGTGTGTGTGTGTGTGTGTGTGTGTGTGTGTGTGTGTGTGTGTGTGTGCACGCCTGGTAGAATGTTTACAGTAGGTAGCCAAAAAGTTCATTTGTTTGGCTCTTCGTGGTCTAAGGGAACTCTAGAGAATCTAAGGATCTGTTGGTTAAGAGTAATGCAATGATTCAAGCATACAAACTACACCACATGAGGACAGTTGGGTAGACTGGAAAGGAGAAAGTTTAAGGATAATTTCATAACTGAGAAACAGAGTCACAGAAAGTCAAAGTGGGCTGGAAAGAAACTTAAAGAAGCCTCATTTTTTCTTTTACAGATAAGGACTCAGGGGACAAAAATGTATTTACCTAAGATCATGCAGGACTAATCCCTGTTCTGGCTCTATTCAGTGATTGCGACCACCCTGAGTTCTCTCCCCAGCGTAGAGCTTTAAGAAGGCCACTTTCCATCCATTCTCTTATATGGTAAAGGTCAGAATAAAAGAAAAACAGTTAAGATAGACCTGGGAGGAAAAAAATACTTTCTCAGGGGTAAGTCCCACCCAGTATTCAGGTTCAATATGTCCTGGGGTCTCTGTAGCTGTCCTGCGAGATGAGCTCCCTTGCATCAGGTCACTTAGAATTTGGAGAAGATGAAGTAAATGAAAAAATTTATGTCACTTGTTCTTTAAGCTAACATCCCTCCCTAAACCACATCCTAAGCATTATTTGCATTCAATAGGGCCATCTATTAAACTCTTAACAGCCACCCCTACCCTGTAAATGTAAACGTGCAAATGTACTGCACACTCTGTCACATCAGGACTTCTAGGTGTCTTTTCGTTAGTCACCAAACTCCAATAAACTCTGTGTCTCCATAAACATCCTGAGTTTTTCTTTCTTACAGTTAATTCTTTTTTCTTTCTTTTTTTTTTAGTTTCAGGTGTACAAAACAATGTAATTGTTGGCCATTTATACCCCTCCCCATCTACTACCCCATCTGACATCTTATATAGCGGTTACAATTCCACTGACTCTATTCCTTATTGCTCTTACAGTTAATTCTTGATCTTTACTACTCTTTGTTAGATTATTTCATGTAACTTGCAGTTAGAACATATGTTCTATTTCACTTTAAAAATGTAGAATTTGAACTATCTTGAGGAATTGTCTTATGGGATTCAAAAAAGATGTCTTTAAAATGTTAGTATCAGAGATATACATTTGGGAAAAGAAAAGAAAATATCTCAGGGTAACAACTTTAGAAAAAAACACCATCGAGCCTTGTCAGCCTGGTTCCCAAATGCTCCTATGCCCAACCACAGACTTTAAATTGCCTAAAATGTGTTCTAGGAAGAAATCAGATTTTGCATTGTAAAAATGATTTATTCAGAATTCCTTAGCTATGCCAGTAATGGAGATCTGCTTCACTCTACACATGACTTTAAAGGGCATATACTCAAGGGTGAAACAAGATGCAATAAAGCAAGTAGACAAAGTATCCCACGGCCGCCGTGATAGCTCCATGGGCTCATCTATAGTAGCAGCCTCTAACCTAATTTCATTTGAATTTGTAGAAAGCAGCAGCAATGGACAAATAAGGTACAACTGGTAGCACAGCAAGACATAAACATTTGATGACTTAACACAATAGCCATAAAAGCAAAAAAAGCAAAATAGAGTCAAATCCACTAGTGAATTCTCATGTTTTACCATAATAACTATCCATTTTAGAGTATTTAATTTCAGTCTTTAGTCTTATTTTATTATATCATAAGGAAGAGTGCTGAATTGGGATTGAAATATAGGAAACTGGTGGTTCTTCAAGGAGGCTTTGTAGTAGAAACAAATGGGAAGTTAATAACACAAGATGATTAAATATGGAGCTTATCCAGATGGGGTAGGAAATAAGTATACAGTAGTTCCACAGCAAACTCCCCAGGAGCTAGATTGTTATCACGGGTACCGTGTTTGGTTGTCCTAGGCTGAGAACATGACCGATTCTGAGAAAATACTTTGTGACATGCGTTAAGCGCTTCACCAAGATGAATCAGAGACTAATGAGTTCATATTTCAATGAGGGAGACAGAAGTAGAAGCAACAATTAAAAATAGCCCAATATAGACAGTCATATAGACAATGGTAGTATCCCTGTAAGTCTAGAACAAGCCAATGTAACATTGCAATGCTCAGATCCTAAATTTGCCTCATGTCATTTTCTGATGGCTTGATTTTCAAATTTTATTGCCCCCCCCAGTACTCTTTTTTACTGAGGTATAATTTATCCACGATAAAATGCATAGATTTTTAAGAATGCAGTTCAATGAGTTTTTGGCAAGTGTGTATACTAATTTCACCAATACCATCATCAAGATACAGAACATTTTCATAATCTAAGCAAACTTCAACCTGAGCTGACTTCTATCACTCTAGCTTAGATTTGCTTATTTTGGTTGCATGTAAATGGAATCAGACAGTATATATATATGTATATTTGGCTTGCTTCAGTTAAAAAAAAAAAGGTCTATAAAATTTATTCACATTATTGTATGTATTTATAGTTTGTTCTTTTTATTGTTGAGTGTTGGTCCATTTTATATAGCACAATTTGTTTATTCATTGTCACATTGAAAAACATTTGGATTGTTCTAGTTTGGGCTTTAAATTATAAATAAAGCTGCTATGAATATTCTTATATAAGTTCTTGTGTGGATATTTTTTTCTTGTGGATGAATATGAAGGAGGGGAATCGTTGAGTTCACACATTTTATTCTTGAACTCTTGTTTTGATTAATCTTTTGGTGATATGGATCACATGTTTGAATGCTTTTTGCCGAAAAGTTTGATAAGTGATATGTTTCTTGAGAAATGGTATATTTCTTGAGAACTTATACAAAATGTCTTTATTATTGATGTACCCTTTTGAAATCCATCTCCTTCTCTCTCATCTACTATCAAGGCCATTGCTCTAGACTAAGCTTTATCTTCATTCACCTGGAATACTGCACCTTGAGGTAGGGACAGTATCTTTTCATCTTTATGATGCCAGTACCAGGTACATGGTCAGAAGTTAGTAACTATTTGTCAAATGAAATGTGTGCTTCCGTTGAGTCACCCAAACTTATATTTCACTGATGCAGTTTAGTTACTCCCTCTTATCCACAACCCAACCTCATCAGCACAAGGAGAAAGTTACAGGAGCCAGGAATCAATATTCAAATCCCAAATGGAGCTGATGAGGCAGCAAATACAAGAAAAGATGTCTAGAACATTAACTACACAATCCTATAAAATGATACTGTAACTGCACTATAAAAAAACAGCAAATTAAGCAATAAAGAGCCCAATGGAACATTGCTTGACAAATGTTGAAGATTCTAAGCTAGAATAAATCAGAAGTGACACCTCTTCACAAGAGGAGAGGGAGAAATTGCTTGGATTTATGTGTCATCTATTGTTGCAATAACTTCATAACATCACTGCCATCAGGAGTAGTTACTGCAAAATGTAGTGTTACATTTCAATCAAGCCACTAGGTGATAGTTTTAGAGGTGGAAATTAGCAAGATCCGATGTGCATGCCAATACACACATACACCCATACACAAACACACACCCACCCCTCCAAAGGTTAACACTATGGAAGATTCTGGCAAGAAGTGGAGGTAACCAGTTAATGGCGACTATTTATTTAGCTATACAGGCAAAAAAGAAGTATTTTATAGTTAATTCTTTTCTTGAATTAACTGTTTAGAGTTTAGAAGATGCCATTAAAATATGGCTGCCCAAGGACCAACTCCTCCTCTGAATTTATACCTTTGCTACAGTGATTCGTTCCCAGGTATTTCATCCTATGCTGCCCTCTTGTTGACAAGTTCTTCCATACTTTACATCCAATTCACCAAGAAACCCATCTACCTGCAACACATATCCAGAATATGACCACTTTTCTCCACCTCGGCCCTAGCCCAAGTTGCCATCATTTCTCACCTGTATTACTATGATACCCTCCTGTCTGGCGCCCCTGCTTTCCACCTATTCCTCTGCAGCTTATTCTCAAACTGGCAGACAGCATGATTCTTGGAAAACACAAGATAGATTATTGTTACTCTATTTCCCTCTGAATACTTCCCCTCTGACCACTCCACTTCTTTTTCACATGCTCCACTTTGGCTACTCAGACCTCCCTGATATTCCTTGAACATTCCAGGGGTGCTCCTGGGTTGTAGGACTGTGATGGTAGTTCCCTCTTCTTACTCTTACTTACCACCTTCAACTCTTTACCACATGTCACCTTCTCAAAGAAGCCTGCTCAGACCACCCTAATCAAATCCCAACACCCTCCGGCCTCCCCAAATCGTTCTCATACCATAACACTTATCATATTCTTTCTATATACTTACTTCTTTATTAAATATATTATTTACTGCCTCTCTTCCCTAACTAGGTCCACAAAGGCAAGCTCCATAAATTCTCATCTATTTTGCTCACTGGTATTCCGAGTGTGCAATGTTGAGCACCAAGTAAGTTGAATGAATGGAAAACCTTGAGTTAGATGCTTCTCTGAATGAAGGTCTCCCTAGAGGTTAATGTCAGTATGGAAAACATATTGCAAGACACTGTGAGAATCATGACGGTAGGTCAAAGTTTAAATTCTATGTAGAACTCCAGGTAAAAATCATCTTACCTGGCAGTAAAAAAGGGCTTTAAAAGGAAGAAACATCTACAGTTTTACCAGGCAGTTCATCTAGTATATAACATTGTTAGAAATGCCTCAAAATTGAGAACAATAAGTTTTTCTTTACCCTGTAAGAGAAATGCTGTCATGTTCTGGCACTGATATTTCTCAAATTCAGTGGTCCGTGGCACATGGGTGAGTGTAATACATCATATTGTTCAAGCATTGACATCCTTCTAAGAATTGATAGCATCATATTTAAAACAAAGATGTCTTCCCACACATTAGTCTATCATGTACACCAAATACTGGAATTTAGATATTATTTTTCCTTTATATTAAACATTAAAAAATTAAGTATCTCTAGCTAAACAACCAAAGCTTTACATTACTACCACTAATGGAAAATGAGTATTGCTTGCCATAAATAGAACAGACAAATAAAAATACATATCATGAAAACAAAAAATATATTAAATTCTAGCTAGATACTATTGCTGGCCCAATACTTGAGTCTGAGGTCTTCCTTCTTTTTGTTGAAAATTGAGAAGGTAAAATATTGAAAAGATATGAAAATATCTAATTCCACACAAACCTTTCTTTTTGACATCATTAGAAGAATAGAAAGAGAATATAAAAGGGGTAACTGTCTCACTGTGTGATTTGTATTATTTAACCCTGTGTCCAGATTTCCCCTAAAACCATCTCTTGTGTCACTAGAACCATCGTGCGGTTAGGGTACACTTTGGAGTCCCACATCTGGATACAAATGCTGACCTGCATCACTTAACTGACTCTGCAACCTTGAGCAAGAGACCTCATCTCTCTGTTTCATTTTCTCTCACCTATGAAATGGGACAAATAGGACCTATTTTGAAGATTGATGTGACATCTAAATTATAGAATATGGGAAACCACCAAGCAGGTGCTTTAAAATATTAGTTCCCTTGTGGGTCAAAAAAGATTCTTGGCTTTTCATTTCAATGACTAAAATCCTCCCTGGTCAAGCCACCACCCTTCAGTCTTCCCTGACAAAGTTTTAAAGTTCTCTTTAATAGGTTTATGGTTTATATTTTGTAGTTGACATTTATGTCAATATGTCATTATAGTTTGGGGGAGGGGACATTGTTATGGATATTCTTACACAGCAAGCCCAGCCAGTTCTGAATCACAGTAAATGATTGGTCAATTGAGGTTGCTTTGGGAGCAAGGATGGTCTCAGTCTCTACAGCTAAAAATGCCAACTGTCCCAGACGAGGGCTGGCCAAGAGCATCAAGATATAAAAATTGATTGAGTTAATTGGCTCAAGAATAATTCATCAAAATTGGGAAAATTTGCAAAGTTGGCCACTGAATCATCAAGAACGTCCAACATTTCCAGCTCTCTCCTTTACCCCAGATTGAACCATGAGTCCTTCTTCCACTGGGAGAGTCATACATTCCAGCAAGTGGAAACTGGCATTTGGAATATATCTTCCCCCATCTGCACAAAAGCACTGGGGGACTAATGTGTGTCTTCAAATTCACAGAGGTACTAAAATGGCCAATTAAAAATATTTGATAATTCAAAGAAGTAAGCAGAAAAATAAAAAATAACTGCTAACTGAGACGAGAGACAATTTCTTTACTTGATGAAACGACAATTTTAATTCCACATTTTGAAGAGATAAGATGACAATAAATATTCATATGTTTCATGTATTTTTAAGACAAAAGCTAGGGAGAAAAATGCAGACTACAGTGAAAGCCTGTGGCTTAAACTCCCTTTTCAGATTTTATAATAACCGTTATCCTCCTGCATTTTCTTCCTTTATTAGTATCATGGAACAGCCAGACTTAATTATCAACTTTTAAATCATGTTTCTTCCTTCTCTCTTTGGCTCATTTATTTGTTTATTCTTTCAGATACAGATTGATGAGGGAGGAATAGTAAAGTGAAAACAAGGAAATTCTTTTTATGTCACTTTTTAGGAGAGAAGTTAAGATTTTATTTTCTTATTTAGATTGCAAAAGAGGGTTCATTAGGATTGAAGGTGTGGGTGGCAAAGAAATTCTTTTCTTAAGGAAAAGGGGCTTATTCATTCAGTGATTATATCTGTTAGTAGAGAAAGGATCACTAAATAAACAAGGTTGCTAAGACAATTAATGATTTGGAAGAAAAAAAATCAAGTTACATCATTTCTCACCATAGAATAAAAATAAATTCAAGGTAGACTATAATTTAAATGTGAAAAAACAAATGAATCTGAAGGAAATATGATTATTTGATGTTATAATGTAAAAAGAAGAAATCATAATAGAAAAACTATAGGTTTGTAAAAAATAACAAAAATAAAAAAGACTAAAGAGCCAGAGAAGTTATTTTACAGCAAATAAAATTATTATAAAACAAGCAATATATATACTGTTTATGTTAAATAACAAGGAAAACATTTAAATCTCATTTGAAATTCACCAAAGTACATAAACAAGTAATTTGAAGAAGAAATATAAATTAATAATAAATACAGAAAACAAATTCTCTCACTAGTAATGAAAATAAAATGTGAGCTTCTGGGTCTGGTCAAGATGGAATAAGCACATTCCACTCTAATTTTGCTACTTAGAACTAAGATCCTGGGCCAGCATAAAGCAACTATTAGAAGATTTTGAAAGGTGGAATCAAGAAGGTGGTAGGGTTAATGAAGAGCAAGGCTTGACAGTGAGTTCCCTGGGGTTTACTATTTTCTCATATATATCTTGGTCAGGGACTAGAGCTGCCTGAAACGCATAGCCACTAATGGGTACATTAAAAAGAAATTCAATCCCAGGAAGTCTGCTCCCTTTATCCAGAGGACTGAGAAGAGGGAGGCCCTGGAGGATGGATCCCTGTTACCTAACCTGTACTACTAACACCACAAAGGAAATAGTATGCGTCTCAGTCCCCACCAGCCCAGCTGTGGCATTCAGGCATTGTCCCACTCGTTGCCTCTCCTCAGTAAGTGCATCCAACAAAGTACCTTAGAGTGGAGCCCTATCAACTCCTTTCCACACTGGGCAAATTCCAGGAAAGACGTGGCGACCCACCCTCACCCCGTGACACGACTGCTGCACATGGGAGAAGCGGAACTCTATAGGACTGTCCAAGCCCTTCACTAAGCAAATGTAAGCAGAGGCAGCATCTCTCTACTTCCCTCCTTCCCACAACTATAAAGAGTGGGGAGAGAAAAGAGGGAGCTACAGAAAAGGAATCTTTCAATCTGTGTATGAAATCCCAGGCTCACCTTGAGGTGGCCGATGCGTGAAACTGACCAGAATGAACACAGCAAACTGAGAACTGAATTATGGTATAAAAAAATCACCCAGGCTTCAGGTTGCCTCAAGGTAGTGCACAAGTGGGACAGACCAGAACAGCACTTCAAAGGCTTTTCAACGAAATTGGCATTTGAACCACAGCCCTCAGCAGCATCGATACAAAAATTCTCCACAAAGTATTAGTAAACATGTAAAAGGAATAATACATCATGACCTAGTGGTGTCTATTCCAGAATACAAAGTTGGTTCAATACTGAAAAACAAATTAATGCAGTCAGACTAAAAAAGAAAATCTACATGATCATATTGATTGAGGCAGCGAAGGTCTTTGATAAAATTTAATATTTATTCATCCTGAAAACTCTCAGCAAAGTGGAAACAGAAGGAAATGTCCTCAACGTGATAAAAAGCATCTATAAAACAGCCTACAATTTCACATCACATTCAATGTGGCAGACTGAATCTTTCTAAGACCGAGAATAAGGCAAGTATTCTACGTTCACCACTCCTATACAATATAAGGATGCTCTAGTTTGTGCAATAGGGCGAGCAAAAGAAATACAGTCTGGAAAAGAAGAAATAGAATTTTTCCCTTTATGACCAAGGGTTGGGCAAAGAGTTCTTATACAGAGGGTGCCAAAAATATATATATACACATTTTAAGAAAGGAAAACTATTAACACTGTAATACTCAATATATACCAATAAAAGATGAATACAAGTCACATCTGACTTCTGCAATTACAAGAAGTACTCAAAGTGGTTACCATCAGCGTCCAGACACTTCTGATTACGGCAAACTACTGCTTGAGCAACGTTGATCAAAGTGTCAACTTGTATACATCTTTTTGGTACCCCTGGTATATGACATCAAAAGTATGACTCATAATAGACAGTGTTGATAAATTAGACTTGATCAAAACAAAACCTTTTGTTCTGCTAAAGTCCCTGTTGAGAGAATAAAAACAAGCTACAGACTGGGAGAAGATATTTGCTAATCAAATGTCCAACAAAGGACTTGTAATCAGAATACATAAAGGACTCTCTAAACTCAACAGTAAGTAACTAAGCAATCCAATGTAAAAATGGGTACAATACTTGAATATACACTTCACCAAAGATATCCAGAAGACAAACAGGCAAATGAAAAGATGTTCAACATCACTACACATTAGTGATATGCAAATTAAAGTCATAATGAGACACCAGACATATAAGAATGGCTAACATAACAAAATACTGGCATTGTCAGGTGCTCATGAGATGGCAGAGCAACTAGCTTTCAAACAGTTTGTGGAAATGTAAAATGGTGCCATCATTCTCGGAAACAGTTTGGTAGTTTCTTATAAACAGATACTTAACATATGACTGAGCAATCCTACTTCTAAGTGTTTACCGTGGAGAGATGAAAACTTATACTTACACAAACACCTATACATAAATGTTCATAGCTTGAAATTGGAAACAACCAAATGCCCTGCATTAGATGAATAAACTGTTGGATTATTCATACCGTGAAATACCACACAGCACTAAAAAGGGAAAAACTATTGATTGATACACACGAAAACATGGAAGGCTTTCAAGAGCGTTATCCTGAGGGGTAAAGTCAATCTCAAACGGTTGCCTAGTACATGATTTCACTTTATATAAACTTGTCAAATGACAAAAATTGTAGTGATGGAGAACAGATTAGTGGTTGCCACATAAGTTATGGATGGGAAAGAGTAACTATAAAGGGATAGCACAATGGAGTGTTTGTGGGAGCTGATGGAACAGCTCTATATTCAAATTGTGGCAGAGGTTATACAAATCTACACGTCATAAAATTAATAAAACTACACCCCTCCCCCCAAAAAAATAACAAAGGGGAAAGTGCATGAAGAAAACTGATGAAATCCAAATAATACCTGTCATTTAGGTAATACTATTGTACCAGTGTCAAAATTCTGGTCTTGATAATTGCACTAAGGTTATTTATATATGATGTTATCTTTAAGGGAAGCTGAGTAAAGGGTACATGGGAACTCTGTATGTATTTTTGAAAGCTTTTTTGAAAAGAAATATAATCCCGTATTTTTTAATTGAGGTATAATTGACATACAGCATTATATTAGTTTCAGGTGTACAATATAATGATTCAATATTTAAGAGCTTTTTGAGGTACCATATACATACCGTGCAATTTACTTATTTTAAGTATACAATTGAATGGTTTTTAGTAAATCTATAGAGTTGCAAAACCATTACCACTATCTGTTTTTACAACATTTTCATCACTCTCAAAAGAAACCTCATGCGTATTTGCAGTCACTCCCTGTCCCATATCCAGCTCCAGGCTACTTTTTGTTTCTATACATATGCCTTTTCTGGTCTCTATGCTATATTTGCAACTTCTGCCTTAGTCTAAACTTATTTCAAACTAAAAACATTAAATATAATTTTTAAATCTTAATATTTGCTTTTCTAAAATTTTGCCAAAATTATCAAATAGTCATATTGAATCTCTCTAGGCCATGGATATTTTAAAGATTTCATTTAAAATGTATGTTAGAGAAAACCACAAATGACAAGATTATGGTACAGTTGTTATCAATGCTTAGAAGCATTAGTCTTATTAGAATACACAAGATATAAGACTACCCAAGATATCTCAACATAAGACAGAAAATTCAACTACTATGGGTGACAAATTCACCTTACGGGACCAGTAAGCAATAAACAAGGTATATAAGGCATTTATCAAGCTTATTTCTGTAGGTGGTATGATATTTAAAAATAATTCCCACAAATTTTAAAGAGTCAATGGCAAATTAGAGAAACAACATTAAAACATTAGATTAAAATTATAATAATTATGTTGATGAAAATTACAAAATTTCTCAAAACCTTTTACCAAAAGAAAATTTTGATCAGAGAAAAGAAAACTATAAGAATTTCATAAAACAGAAAAAAATAAACTCAAGGGACAAGTCATTATTAGGAAATCGTAGTGCAGTATCTTCTGTAATTCTAAAGTTGCTGTATGTATGTTTATATGCACACATATGTATATATGCATATGTATATATACATGCACAAATACATGTGTATATATTTAGTAAATATTATGCCAATTATATTGCTTTAAAATATCAACATTCTGAGTTTACTCAGACCAAATCAATAAATCATATTTTTTATTTTCAGATAATAAAAATGCCTTTTAAAATCAAGCAATTTTAACCGAACACCTTATTGCAAAGAGTCAAATAATGGTAACGGGGTGTATTGGTACAAATTTTTTAGAAAGCAATCATGTACTATGTATCAAAAGCCTTAAAATAGTTCATTACTTGGTTTCAGAAATCACCTTTGTGAGGAAACGTAAGGTGTGGACAAGAATAATATGCAAAGATGATCTCCATAGCTTTACATTTTAATGGTGAGAAATTTTTTGAAAAGAAAATATTTGCATTATCATGGTGAAAATTTTGAAAAATGTCTAAATCTACATTGTAGCATATGAATTTAAAAATTGTTTTAAGTCCACACCACGAAATTTTTATGATAGTCTTTAAAGATCATATTTGTGTAAATACTATAACACCATGGGAAGATGCTCATAGTATAAAATGAATTTTTAAAAACCAAGGTATAAAATGACACACCTACATAGATTATATATAAACATATTCATATTTTATTTAATTTATGCTATTTAATATATTTGATAAAATGTTGATTTTTTTTTGCACTTACATGCAGATTACATATGATACATATTTTAGATATCAATATATTAAATATTTACTTTACACATTTGTATATTTATTTATACATATTTAATATAATATTGACAGTGACTATCCTGAGTGGTGGGATTATATATTACTTTCAGTTTGTGCTTTATATTTTTGTCACATATGGGAGCATGCTTATGTAACATATGTAACATATGTAAACACACAATATTATAATCAGAAAAATACTGTGCCTTGAGAGGGAGGAGACCTGGTGTTTAGTTGCTTTGTTGCCAGGTAATCACAGGCAGATTATTAAAACATCCCAGTCCTCAGGTCTCTCACCTGTTGCAGAAGGAATTGGCTTACGTCATTTCAGAGTTCCCTTTAGCTCTGTTATTTGTTACAGTTCACTTACCTAGCATGTGTGAGTCACCATACGAGGTAACAGAAGATGGAAAAGGTGTACTTAACCTCCGCGACCTTAAAATCTAGTCAGGAGGACACAATCGTGTACACATACAAATCCATCTGGCACCAGGGGAACTTGCCGAGAGCACCTTGAGGGTTAATAAAGGAAAAGCCACATCTGGCAGGGCGAACATAAACATTTTTCTGAAGGAGTTAGCATAATCAGTCTTATCTCTTCTACTCCCAGTTCAGCTGATTTTCTCCCCTATAATTTTCTCAATTGGCTTCCAATTTTATTCCATTAGTCGTTTGGATCATTATTCATTTTTATTTCAATTTCCTCTGCAGTGAGCCCTGTCAGCAGCCAAAGAGTGACACAGAACCAGTGAGTTGGAATCCAAAAGAACAAATCGCAGCTCCGTTAACAAATATGTTGGCTAAATGCCGGCCTCAGTAGGAAACAGTCAGTCAAAATATTTATCAACAGGATTTTAATTCTACAGTTTGATTTAAATTTCTGCTCCGCTGAGTGTGTGGTATATCGAGCTGGTTAACTCTAGAATTCTAATCAAAGGACCTTCGAAGCAGCAATACAAATATTTGTGTTAGCATTTCAGTAGCCAAGCTCAGATGGTATTGTTTGAACACAATCAAACACCACCCTGAGTCCTTGGTGGCCCTTTAAGAAGTCCTTTAGAGTGTTTATTATCTAGCTTTTCGCATCATGCCAGTTGCATGTCCCCAGCCTCCCCAGAGTGGGTTTCTAGAACACAAATGCTAGTTTGTTAATGACCTGACCTTGGCAGGAAATGCACTTGGAGTTGTTGTTCCAGAAATAATGACACAAATAGGCATTCACACTAGCTCAGGGGGGCCTTCAGGTGTGACCATTTACCTGGACATGGGGCCACCTGCTGCATTACTCCCTTGGGGAAACTTCTCAAGGATTGGGGGAGCTTCCTTTCAACTTTTTTTCTTTCCCTCCTGCCTGCATCCACACTCCCTTTCTGAATAGAGTTCTCCCCCAACCCCTCATCACCTCCTAAAGAGATGAAACGCTGTACCTGTGGTCCTGAAACAAGTGTAGCACCTTCATCATAGCTTGGAATGGCTAGAAAGCAACCATTGAGCTACTGTAGCGAGAGGGAGTTAAATGGTGTTACACAGGGCAGTTTCAGGCCTTCATGTTTCAATTCGTGGCTGGGAGCAGAGAGCATAGGAAATCCATTTTTGATTCAGATTCCCATGAAGAAGTGACTAAGCCCTCGCTACCCTCCCCCCCAACAGAGTATAAACTGCCCCTCCTTTCACTCCACAAGGCAAAGCAACCCTTACATAGGAAAATAATATAGTGCATTTAGATGTGCATAAAAAGAAAGGCAAAATTACATCACTAAGCAAGCACAGAAGTAACCTCGCTGAAATGGACACACAGATGTATCAACCCAGATCCCCCTTCATGGAAGGAGTTGACCCAGCAGCTGGGAGTGCTGTCAGCAGACAGTCCTCAGTACCAACTTCTCTGGGGATCACCTGCAGAGCCAGCTATAAACCATGAAGAGGGGACATCAGGATACAAAGCGGAAGGTGATTTTCCGCCACACTGGGAGGAAAAAGAAAAATCTGCTGTGTTAGTGGAGCCTAGAGGGAGTTTGAGAGACCTAGAGATAGGGATGGGGATGGGGTTTAGGCTGGGTATGGGGATCGGGATGGGGACAGGGATGGGGACAGGAGGGGGAGGGGCGGGGGAGGGGCTAGGGATAGGGGTAGGGATGGGATAGGGACGGGGCTGGGATTAGGGATCGGGCTAGGGATGAGAATGAGGATGGGGATGGGGATGGGGATGGGGATGGGGCAGGGTAGGAGTAGGAAGGTGTAAGGATAGAAACAAGAGGGTTGAAGCACAGGTTGAGGCCTGATCCCTGCCCCTCTCGTTAGGATTATATAGGATGAAACCCAAGATGGGCTTAGGGCCTTCTGAGAGTGCCCCTGGCCGACTTAAGGCTACCACAGTAGGAGAGAAATGGTGGAACACCATTTTGAAGGCGAGGAGAAGAGTGAGCTTTCAGTTTCCCAGTACCTATATGTGATTTGTGGAAGTTTCTGCAGGGAATGGCAATAGGCCAAAAGGGCCCAAAGTCTGAGAGAAACCTGTAATTGGGATGAGGAGGGCGGAGAAAGGATGTCAACAGGAACCATGAACATCAGAAGGTGCTGGAGCTCCACAAATGTCCAAGTGGATCCATTTCCAAGGACACGCAGTGCAATGGATATAAACATCCATTTCAGAGGCGGCAAGTAGGTATCTCATGATTTCACGAGAACCAGATACCCTTCCTCTGGTGCCGTGTAGCTACCTACCTAAGTCTATGCCCCTCTGAACCCAGCCACCATACTGGAAAGAAGACAGGAAGAGGAGACTTCTTGAGAGGGGAAAATCACCTGGATAGAAAGGCTGAATTTTGGATTGACTGGATTTAAATCCTCAATTGACTATTTACACCAAAATGATTGTGTAGACCTGGATGAGCTATTGTAAACTGGAAACGAGGTTATCTCCAGTAGGCAAGTTCAGGGTTATTCCCATCCCCACCAGGGAGAAATGAGGGCTCAGTGAGTCATGTCGTGCTGTAGAAAAATAAAATTATCTTTTCACAACTGAAAAATTTAAGCCATCTACGTATCTGTAAAAGTAACGTGAAACACTTGATTCCACCAGACACCTATCTGAAAAGTGCCCCACAATGTAGAGAACCAGAGACAATGCACAATGTTTACCACTGGGCAAATAAGGCATGGAAGAAGAAAGCACAGACTCAATGAACTGAGTCCTTCATTGAGTCCTTCAGATGTGAAGTCTAATCTCACCCTTTCCACCAATATGCAACGATATCTGGGAGTGCCTTTAACCATCTCTGCATCTCAATTTTCCTGTTAGTAACAATAAGTAAACCCCGATGATATTAATCATAAAACACACTGAAAAAAAGTGGAATGACATAATTAGATTCAGAGGAAAACAAATCTTATTTCTACCACCCCCACCCACTACAACATGTCCCATATGACACTGAGAGATTTCTAGAAGTGGGGGTGGTGGGAGAGTTGCTAGCAGAACCCAGAAAATCTGCAAATTATTTATGCAAAAATTCAGCAGGACAGGGCTTGCTATTTGAATTATGCATGCTTCTGGTTTATCAAACCCATCCCTCCCACACATATATTACAGGAGATGTCATCTCTTATTTATATACCACAGGGCACATTACTCAAATAAAGAGGGCAACGAAATGTGGTGCATACAGAAAAGGTTTACATGGAAAGTGTGAGTATGTATTATCAGTGCAACACAGTTTAGGCACTTTTTTAAAAAACTGAAGTAATGCGTGTTGACAAGGACTATCATGAAAGAAGTTATTTGCTCCCCTCCTATTCAGCAGGTTACCTGGATAAGCACACCATTTCTAAACTGTAGTTTGAAATTCTGCAATAGTTCCAGCTTTTTGATCAATCTGAGCCTAAGTTTTCTCCAATGCAGAACGAGGATAATGAGACCTCCCTTGCAGGATTACCGTGAAGATTAAGTGACACTCTGTATACACAGCATTCGGTGTATGAGTCTAGCACACTGTGAGGACCTTTCCCCCTTTATCCCTGAGTCACCAATGTGGCCCTCTGTTCTGGTTTCCCTAGCCCTGTATTGTTAAAGGAGGATGAGAGGAGTTTTTTTTTGGGCCATGAAGCCTTTATAAATAGCATGGATTCTCCCTACCTGACCCAATCATGAGTATGGCTTTAACACACACACAGATGAATGTTATTTGAATAAAGCAGTAAAAAGACATGGAAAGCACGGGAAAGGGGAATGGTAAGAAAGCAATATAAAGACGTAGAGGGGCAATTCATTCAATGGAATTTTTTCCCCTCCATTTCTTTATCTTTGGGTACCACTTTTGCACACACATACCCCCATTCCCATGCCCTATTTTCGCCCCAAACTGTGTTCTAGTTACAGAATATACAAATGTCTCCTCACCCTTTAAGGTCTCTGCGACATTTTTCTTGAGTCTCCTAGACCTATAAAAACAACTTTTTTCCCTATAAATGATCCCAAGGATATCTGTATTTCCATATATGCCATGTTCTGATTACTTATTTTAAATCCATTGTATCCATCAAAATGAATGCAAATTTCCTTGAAATTGATATTATAAACATATATATAAATATAACAGATAGATAGATAGATAGATAGATAGATAGATAGATAGATAGATAGATAGATATAAACATGTTATTACTGTTTACTATACACCAGGGAAATAGTTTTACTAGATATAAGCTCATAAATATTCACAACAGTCATTAGTTCAGGTACTATTATCATCCCCTTTTAACAGATAAGTCAATGGAGATTCAGAGAGGATAATGAATCAAAGGTCATAGATCTTGGAAAGAACAGAATGGGTATTTGAGTCTAGGCTGTCAACTCAGGAGCCTAAGCTCCTGGGAACTCTGCTGTGACGTCCACATCTCATAGCTCTTCCCCACCCGAGTCCCTCATGAGGCTTGGCAGAAAGTAGACACGCCATTCATGGCGGTTGTCTGATTTCAACATTGGGAGTATAGAACAACAGAAACCATGGAAAGTATAATCATTTTTTTCTCCCACTTTTGGTTTTTAATTGCAGAACCTATAAGTAAAACCATGTTGCAGCTTTTCCAGCCACAACCTTCCTCTTTCTCTTTGGAAGTTTTTCAGAATGGCTCCCACATGTCACTAAAGCATATTCTGTAAATGACACAAGTCAACACTCTTGGAAAAGTGCAATTACTATGAGCTGGGAACCCAACCCCATCTGCTACTCCCAGTTTTTACCTTCATTATTTCCTAATAATCGGTTTCCTTTCTAGTTCCTTCATACCACGTTTCAATATCAGGTGAGATAAAAAGATGATTTGGGAAAACATCGACTAGAGAAAGAAAAATAGACTCTTTCAATGTTTTGATCCCATTTATGCATTTTCACTGGATTTAAGACTTGCTGAAAAACTTTAGCAAGTTGATTTCAAATACGGACTCCTCACTATATAAGACTATAACATCACCATAACCACCACCATCATCATTAATGTACATTGAATATTAGTTCTGTGCCAGTCAGTATGCTCAACCATTTAAATATATTACCCACTTAATCTTCACAACAACCTATGACATATTATTAACTCCATTTCACAATGAGGGAACTGAGGCTTAACCGAGATAAATACCTTATCTGAGGACACCTGCAAGCAGCAGATGCAGGGCTCAACCCCAGAATTCTCTGACATCAGAGATTTTGCTCTGCATCATGAAGTTCTGCCTTCCAAAGTTTACGTTGCCCATCTACTTAACTGCAGCCAAATCTTTTAAAAGCTATAGTTAACCATTAACACAATTCCATTAATCTATTTAACTTCTTCATGAGAAACATGCCATACCTTTAAGAACCCAAAACAGTCAAGGGGCACAGAGATGGAACATAAGGCCAAGGCACTTAACATATGTCTAATAATATTTTCCTGCTATTTTCAGGTATTCCCTTTAACACAATACGTGCTTAGTAAGTATGTTGATTGAATGAATGAAGTAATGAATGAACAAATGATTGATGAAAGCAACTTGACTAGGCATGAAATTGTTGGTCCATATCCTTCTTGCTAAAAGTCTATGTAGATATTATTCGGTTTCTTCTGGTACATACTGTGGCAGAAATTGGACACTAGCTTGATTTTGGTTTCCTTTAAGATATTTTTAAAATTCCTGAAACAAAAAATCATCAGATTTGTATGGAACCACAAAAGACACCAAATAGCCAAAGCAATCCTAAGAAAAAAGAACTAGGCTGGAGATATCATACTCCCTAACTTCAGCTTGTACTACAGAGCAACAATAATCAAAACAGTGTGGTATTAGCAGAAAAACAGACACACAGATCAATGAAATAGAATTGAAAACCCAGAAATAAACCCACATAAATATGAGCAGATAATTTTTGACAAAGGAGCCAAAAACTTTCAATGGAAAAAAGCCTTATCAATAAATGGTGCTGGGAGAAATGGTAAGCCATGTGCAAAAGAATGAAACTAGGCTGCTATCTGTCACCATACACCAAAATTAACTCAAAATGGATGAAAGACCTAAACATAAGACCTGAAACAATAAACTGCATAGAAGAAAACATAGGTACTAAACTTAGGGACCTTGGGTTCAACATTTTATGAATTTGACTCCAAAGGCAAGGGAAGTAAAAGCCAAAATAAATGAATGGGACTATATCAAACTAAAAAGCTTTTGCACAGCAAAAGAAACCATCAGCAAAATAAAGAGGCAAACAACAGAATGGGAGAAGGTATTTGCAAACAACGCCTCCAATAAGGGGCTAATATCCAAAATATATAAGGAACTCATACAACTCAACAATAAAAAAACAAACAACCCAATTGAAAAATGGGCAGAGGACCTGAAGAGACATTTCTCCAAAGAGGACATACAAATGGCCAATAGACATACGAAAAATGCTCAACATCACTAATCATCAGAGAAATGCAAATAAACACCACAATGAGCTATCACCTCACATCAGTTAGAATGACTATCATCAACAAGACAAATAATAACAAGTGTTGGAGAGGCTATGGAGAAAAAGGAACCCTCATACACTGTGGGTGGGAATGCAGATTGGTACAGCCACTATGGAAGGCAGTGTGGAGGTTCCTCAAAAAATTAAGAATAGAATTACCATATGACCCAGCAATCCCTCTCCTGAGTATCTACCCCAAAAATCTGAAAACATTTATCTGTAAAAATGTATGGGCTCCGATGTCCACTGCAGCTTTCTTTACAGTGTCCAAGACACTTTGGAATCAACCAAAGTGTCCTTTGATAGATGAATGAATAAATAAGATGTGGTATATGTGCACAGTGAGATACTATTCAGCCATAAAAAAAGATGAAATACTGCCATTTAGAACAACATGTATAGACCTTGAGATTATTATGCTAAGCAAAATAAATCAGACAGAAAACGTCGAGAACCATATGACTTCACTCATATGTGGGATATACAACTGAAAGCAACAAAGGAACAAAACAAACAAAGAAAGAAACAAAAATTCATAGACACAGACATAGTTTAGTGGTTACCAGAGGATAAAGGGGTAGAGGGGTGGGTGGTAGAAGAGGGTAAACGTAAATGGGATCAAATATATGGTGACGGAAGGAGAACTGACTCTGTGTGGTGAACACACAATGTGATATATAGATGATGTATTACAGAATTGTACACTTGAAACCTATATAAATTTACTAACTATTGTCACCCCAATAAATTTTAATTTAAAAAAATTCCTGGATGTTTACAGGCTTTGTATGTTTTCTTTGTGAGAAAAATTTAGTTACAGTGAGTTGAGAACTGAGTCTGTCTCCGTTATTTTTTTATGAAATGGGATAAACCTTTTCAGTTTGCATCCTTGATTCTATTCTCAGTTCTAGCAAGTTAACTGGAATTAAATTAAGCACTTGAAGCCTGCTGGCATAGAGGTCAATAGAACAAGGATTACAGCCAGACTGCCTAAATTCTAATTTTTACAAGCTGTGCAATTTTGGGGCAAGGAACTTAACCTTTCTGTGCCTATTTCCTATATGTAAAATGGGGAAAATAATGTACTTCACTCATGGAGCTATTATGAGTTAATACATGTAAATCACTTAGAAGTGCTTGGCACTTAGTAAATACATATTCTTCAAGGACATTTAGTATAATTGCCAGGATCGAAGAGGCTTTCATTTAGCATAGATCCTCTGGAATGAGCAGATGTGTTCTTTCCTTACTGACTAGACTTTTAACACTATTTATGGAATAAATTAACAAAAATCCTCACCCCCTCTCTCACCACCAATGTCCAAGTATTCAAGTTCTTCTTTTACCCATTAGTTACAAGTTTTGTTGTCAGAATTCTGTCTCTAAAAACCTTTTGCATCACTTGTGTTTCCCCAGCTCAGCCTGTTTTCCTTTATCCCCATTCTTTGCCTGTTGACAGGGAAAAAAATGATCTCAGAATAGATGTAGTTAAGAGAGGAGCTAAGGACTTGGCCTTATTCAGGAGGTGAATAAAGGTAATGAATCAGATTAGAATTTACCAAGAACACTTATAGAAGGCATGGTAAAGATAGAATAAACTGGCTGCTTTGTGAACTAATATCCACACAGTTAAAAGATGTTCAATTTTCTGCCTGGTTTAGACCCTAGGATGGAAGTGAGAAAGTGTTTTCTTACTTCCTTCACACTGGTAAATGGCTTCAGATGGCAGGCTGCCTGTTGAGATTCTCAATTCAGCTTCATGAGATTCCAAGTGTGTGAAAACTCTTCTAGAAATATGATAGTCTTTCTTGATGTTTGGAAGTGTTGTAGATTTTCTTCTGTGCTTTTAGTGCAGTATGGAGTTACCAATAGCTAAATATCATTTTTATTTCAGATGACTTGCTTTGTTTTTTTCCTTCTTTAGCAACTTGATTCTAGCCTTTGGGATCCAGCCTTCTCTCTACTCCAAATCTGCAGATTTTGACCCATTTATGTTTACATCTTCTCTATTCCAGTTACTATGCTGTGTAACAAACATCCCAAACTTGGTATGAAGCAACCATTTCAATATGTTCATGGATTCTGTGAGTTTCTCACAATATGACGGAGTTCCAAAAGCATATGTCACCAAAAAAAGAACAAAAATAACCAAAAAAAGGCTGTAATTCCTTCCATGATCTATCCTCAGAAGTCACACAGCATCATATTCACTGTAGTCACAAGTTACCCAGATCCCACATCTTGGAGGGAGAGATGTCAGAGTCCTATTACAGGAAGAGCATGAGGGATGAGCATATTATTGTGTCCATCTTTGGAAAATACAATGTGCTCCATACCACTCAGACTCTAATGAACCTGGTCGGGTGTTCTCTCTCAGGCATAATATCATCTCATCACTGGCTCCTCACAGGTGGTATCCTGCCATTCCTCTTCTGGACACTTGTATCCTAAGGCTTCCATGTCATCTTCCTTCCATGGCTATGCCCTGAGCCCAGTTGCCCACCTGTGCTTGGTTTTGCTCCAAATCACCACTATTTTCATTCAGAGTCAGTTTTATACTTTATCTGTTTGTTTCTTCTCCAACAAAGAAGCAAATTCCATTTATTTAATCATTAGTCATAAGAAGTATTACTAGTTCCAGACACTAATGTTCTTATTTGTTTTTCCCACAATCCTGGGCATATATGATGAAGTATAACTGAATGCATTGCTGGCCCTGTGTAGTCAGAGAATAAATCTGGTTATTTCCGAACTTGAGGCAGAACTAGAAAGAGAATCATGGATCAGCCGAGACTGAATTCAAAGCTACTGCTAATCTAGTGTTAAAATGCCGAAACAATAGGATTTCACTCAAACCCCACATACTGAGGTTTGTCCAGGTGGGTACAGTGAGTATTAAGAGCTATCAGAGAAAAGTGGAAATTACAGATCCATCTTAGAGACCCAATTGTTTTTAAAAATCCACTATTTCAAAAGGGTACCAAAAAATTCAAATGAAGAGAGAAAACAGATGTTAACTGCAGCAGATAGGTTATTAGACAAGTTGTAAGGCAGAAAATCATGGCCATGGACTTAAAAAAATAATTTTACTTGATTAAAGAAGATTACTTGGAAAATACCAAGAATAAAGAAGGAAATCAAAACCACTCATAACCCAGAGATAAACAGTATGTATATTTTAGTGAATTTTTTTCCTGGTAATTTTGTACATATGATTTTTTTTTCATAATTTTAACAGAAATGGCATATTACCCCTACAGCTAAGTATCCCTCTTTTTTGACCATATTATTTCATGCCCTATGTCATTAAATATTACTTGAAAATCGCATTGCTAATGACTGAACACTATTGAATTATATGAACATAACTTATGTAATCTCTTTCCTATTGTTTTACATGTAGGCTGTTTTCACATTTTCGCTAGCATAAATACACTGTGAGGCACATCCTTCTCTATACATAAGGTTTACATATTCATTGGATCCCATTTCCATTGGCCACCATGACCGATTTAGAGCATTCCATCCCGACACGCTCAGCAACACTGGGTATTGTCGTTTTTAAAAACCTAAGAAATTATGATACTTGAAAAAATGTATTTTATTTTAGTTCACACTTATTTGATTATTAATAGAACAGAACATTTTTTATTTTTCTATTAGCCATTTAAGAGTCTGCTTCAGGAATTCTGTCCATAGTCCACACACATGTATATATTGTTGGTGTGTGACAATAATATCTGACTTACACATCAGTCAGGGCTCTTAATTGCAAGGAAAGCAAGAAAGAGGGAAAGAGAGTAAAAGAGAGGGAGAAAAGGGGAGAAAGGAAAGAAGGAAAAGGATTATGATAAAAGGATTTGAGGTAGTTCATAGAGCCTTTAGGAAGGCTTGAAAACCAACCTCAAGGCTAAGCAGCCAGGAAACGTGACAAACACCTTCCTTTTCAACTGATTCTGGTGAAAAAATAGGACCCCCCAAGGCAAGAGCCCCCAGAGAGAAAGATTTCCTTGTCCCCTGTGTCTCATTTCACTAGCTTGTGAGTCAAAATCCAATACCGGCATGGCCAATTTACAGAGACTTCATGGGAAAGAGATTTGTGTCTCTTCCTGAAGCTCCTAAAATGGAGATTTCCCAAATATAGACAAAAAGATGTGGAGTTGAACTGCTGAAACAAATGTGAAGCGCCTGCTACAGCTTAGAGTGGGGGTCTCTTCGTTATTTCTTTGCCCTTGGCATGACCCACTGTATTAAAACAAAGCAGAAGTCAGTGATGATATGGGCATCCATGAGGATGGCCTTAAGATAAAATCACCTCCCAGTGACACCTGCAAGAAAGATGTCATTTATGCCCCATTATAACTCATTAATTGATCAGAAGCTCCTCCAGCCGTGCCTTATTCTCCACCATGTCCAGATGGCACCTTGCAGTCATTCCTTGTGCAATGCATCAAGATTTCCAAATCCAAAGAAAACCACGAGGGTATGATCACTTCTTCTGAGAAAAGACATCAGTGCCTCTGATTAAACTTTCTCAGCTGTGCAGCCAGCAGGTCAGGCTGAGTGAGTAAGCAGTAGGCCAGATGTGCACAGCTGAAAGCACACTTTCATGCAATCGACAGTCATTTGGCCTCGCCATTTATTTTATTTAATGAGACAGGAGATCCACTGGAAACAAAAGCCTACAGCATAATCAATCAACGACACCGTTTTCTTGTTCTCTGCTTGTCTCAGTTTCCTCTACCACCCAGAAGCCTTCCTGCTACTGTCTTGATGGTTTTTCAGGCTTCAATCACCTTTAATTAAGCTTTTTCACAACTCTGATATTAATTTAACTGACATTTCCCAGGCACTTACCATGGATATATCCACTTGAGCTACTCCAAAGCTTTCAAAATCTAGGTTATTATGGAATATGTTATATTCTGCCTAAAATTTATTCTACTTAGATGGTCCAACTGCTTCCAGATAAAGAACTCAAAATTGTGCTGAAGAGCTTCCATTCTCCGCCTCTGATCCACTGTCTCCCCGTCATTGCTCTCTGCTCAGAAAGCTGACCTTGCCCTCTGGCTTCTGGCTGGGTTTGGCCAATAGGGAGCATGAGCAGGAGACTGAAGGGAGAGAGGAGGGTGAGGTTGGCATTTATTCCCCCAGCTTCTGACCTGCACTTCTCCTGTCAGGCAGCCCCTTCCACACAGCTCTGTCTCCAGTTCTGTCTCCAGTGGGCACTCTCTTCTCTTGCCCCTCCAAGCGCCAGGGGAGTATTGGTGCCCCACTGTCCCTGGGCACTGCCCCATTGCCATCTTTGTGAACAGTTCTCAAATTGCCCAATTTGACATGCCATCTCTTTCCTGCCAGGACCCTCAGATACATCAACTAATAATACAAGACTATGACGCTGCTCAAAGAGATTACATTTTTTCCTCCATTTTTAAAATCCTATCACCATGTCTGCAATTTACTTTGGAGTTTATGTTAAAAAGATGCACTGGTGGATAGAGATGTGATAAAGCAAGCATAGTAAAATGTTAGTGGTAGAATCTTCGTGGTGAGTAAGTATAATACTCGGAAGTGTTCAGGGTAAAATCTTTCCAACATTTCAAAATCCTATCATCACAAATATGGAGGAAACTTAAACTATAAAGGAATGTGACAAGTTTGATGAAGTGACTATTGCTGAGGAAATACGAAGTACGAAAGCTGACATAAGAAAAAGCAAACAACTGGAGTTGTCTAATAACCATGAAAGAAACTAGAAAAGTTCCCAAAGTATTGCCCTGTAAAGAATGCTAGGTTGTTATGGTCTTACTGGTAAGGTCTTTAAAGCATTGAAATAATTAATAATTAATATCATCAGTACAATTTTTGTCTGCATTTTTCATTATTTCTTTAGGAAAGATTCCCAAAAGTGACATGACTAATTCAAAGAGTATGAAAAGGTTCATGCATCTTAGCTCTCTTGACTGATTTATAGTGGGTATAACTATCGCTGTATTTTCATTTTCACAACTCTCCCCTGTCCAATGGCCAATCTGTTTTACGTGTCCTATATACCCTCTGGGCTTGCAGGCAGTTCCATGATGTCGCTCAATGTCCTCTTGCAAAGCAAGGCACTCAAACACATTTTTGACATCTGCTGTGATATTTGTTGCTAGTTTGGGAGAAAAATGGATAGTAAATAAGAGTAACTTATTAATGAAGAATTAGAATGCAGGTAACAGTATGACCCTATAAAGTAATAGTACTAGACTGCTCTGTAGACCTGCTTACCCAAATACAGGTGTTATGAGAGAGAAAAAAATAACAACAAGGCTGTCACTTGATTGGTCAATTCTTTTTTAAAACTTTTTATTTTATAGGCTGAGTAAGCATCATTTTCAAATTCTCCCAAGTCTCATTACTTTAGGGAGGCTTCGTAATAACTGTACATAGTATCTTACTCAAATCATTGAATTCTCGGATTTTAACGATGCTACATGAGTTTCCAGAAAAGAGAAGTGGGTGGGGGAAAGTATGTTTAGAGAATAAGTGATACAGTAAGAGGGAAAGTTCTATAGCTTTCGCATAATGGCAGAACCTGCCAGGCTACAGCTGCCGTCAGGAACAGCAACAATGGCCCGGAGGGATCTGGAACTCCCGGCACCTAGAACATGACTGTACCAAGTGTCATGCATTCCCAACGTCAATATCAGCTAACATGGGGGTGGGTCCATGACAGTATCACCACAGCCATTTTTCTAGCCTGTATTGGGAGGCCAAGGTTCCAGGAACAATCAGAGGTGCAGGCCACATTATGTGTCCCTTTTTCTCAATTTTAGAAGAAAACATGTACATGCCAATTAAAAGTAACACTCTTCACATTAAAATACACTGTCTAGTTATTTGCACTCTTTGAGTAAGTACTCTGTCAATTCAAGTCTCAAATTCCCCATCAAGGGTGTTTCTCTCCTTCTTAAGGGATCACGCCACCCACCCCCCCAACACCTTTCTATAAGAGTTTCTGGTAGCTCCAGGCAGCAGGGGAGGAGTGTCTTCTCCTGTTGTCCTTCCTTGTGGTTCCCGTTGAACTCAAGGCTGAGGAAAGGATGAGGAGCGCTCACTTCACGCAGGATTTAAGCAGCAGGCCTCTGTCCTCCGTGCAACACTGGTCTCCACAGATGGGGTCACCTGTGGTTGAGGCCTGGGTTTTCCTTGATGATTCTGTCCTCATCAGCTCTTGTAGGTTCAGCTGATCTTCTGATCTCTTATGACTCCAATTTATAGGTGTGGCCAATCCTCCTTGAAGCCCTAGGCCCCAGGGTTGTTTCGGCCAGAGATTGCCAGAGAGTGCCCATCAGATGTATATGGTATTTCCACGGAGCACAGAGGTCAAGTCTGGTCCTTTCCTCATTATCCATAGGCTATGAGAAGAGGGTGGTAGGTGTGAGGGGGAAAATGGCGTCAAGCCTTCATTCTGCATTCTACAATGCCATTTCGATCCTACTGTGCTCACCACATGTGGACATCAGGCATCTCTGTCGAGTCTCTTCCAGAGTCACAAACAAGACACAGGTATAAGACTTCTCTGCTTTTGACCTCTTTCTCAACCTACCGTATGTGGATTTCTTACTTCTCAGGTCCCGGGAGCCAAGGCCCATGGAATGGAGGCCCTGGATTCGTGGGGGTGGGGAGCAGAGTCCTCACCTCCTAAACTCCCTCCTTCCTCCCCCTGCAGAAGACGTCAATGTCCACTTCTTGTCATATAGTATTCCCTATGTTCACAGTCTGGATCTTCTCAATGCCAGAGTTTAGAATAAACAACTACGCTCAGAGCCAGGAAGACTTGAGTCTTGACGTATAAAAGGGAGATCTTTAGAGTCTTCAAGACAATCACAAGCTGCACATTGACTCTCTCTGATTGCTTTGGGGCTTTAAAAATCCCAACATTCCTTGAGGCAAAGGTTACTTCTGGTCGAATATGAGGTCGCAAGAGTCAAATGTGAGAGGGGAAAATATAGTAATATATTCTAAAACATTCTCATTGTATCACCATCTCTGGGGTTGTCTCTCACCCCACAATCCCAATTCCAATAGATCCGTTCAGGTCCCGAACCACCTTGCCTTACTGAGCTTGTTGTCTCTTTCTCACCTAGACACAAATAGTCCTGGGATTTACACACACGTGCAGAAGCAGAGAGCAGACACCTCCTCAAGCTATTATGAGATATAGAACAAACTTTATTAAAGGGTTGGGCGTGACACAGATAAGAGATTTATATTTTAGGAAAGCAAACAACTAAAATTGAACATTAGGTCATTTTATCCCTCAAAGTCCACTGGCCCACCCACCACGGTTGAGTTTTCACTGCCTTCCCCACTACTTAGTCCACACCGCCTCCTTCCTAGCTCCTTTTTCTCCCTCTGTCTTGAGTCTTAACCCTTTCCGTCCTGACTTTTCTAAGGCAGTTCTTCTCCAGCTCCAACGTGCATGGGAATCATCTGGGGATCTTGCTACCAGGTAGATTCTGATCCAAAAGGTCTACGGTGGGCCCAAGATTCTACATGTCTAACAAGCTCCCAGATGTTGCCCATGCTACTTGTCTAGGAACGAGGCTTTGAGTAGAAGGCTCTTGGGAATTCCATATTTTTCTTTTATGCAGACCAGTTCTTCTCTTCCTATGACCAAGCTACATTTCCAAACCCACCTTTCGCCTTTCCAAAACCAGTTCCCTACTTCATCGCATCCCACTAGCCCCCATCCCAGGATATTTTCATTTAAGGGAGCAGTAGTTTTAAGCTGACTTCCCTCCAGCCTGACCATGTAAGCAAAAATAACCAACACATAGGCGAGGAACTTCTTGTTGTTAAAAATAAGAAATGAAAACGCAAAACATCCCAAGCCAATGCGATGGAGTTTGCCAGGGAGGCTTCTAAATTTGTTCTGCTGTGAATTCAAACTGGGACACTGGGAGCTTCAAATCTTAGCTACTTTATGAGGTGATTAGTAATTAAAAAATGCCTCAAAAAAATTTAAAAAAAGTACTGAAGAAGATTTACACCCAACCCCTATTTAGCATCTGAACACAGAAGCACTTGAGAAATGTAAAATGTTTTAATCACTCCAAATTGCCAAAGCACAAACCGGGCCAAGAGTGTCAATTGCTTCTAAAATAAGATGCAATGCAGGTGTTATGAAAAATCTAAAGCAGCCTGCTCATTTTAAATTACTCTTCACTCCCTGTGCCCGTAGGGGAGGGCGGATTGAAGAAGGCATTTTCCATCACAACATCACCAGTGAAATGACAGCGGCAATTCCAAAAAAGAAACAAACAGACAGACATGCCACCCACCTCCTCTTTCTCTTTTAGCTCCACAATCAAGGTTGGAGGACAAATACCTTCAGGGGAACTCTACGGACTCAAATCCTAGTGGTAGATTACATCATTGGTCCCATTTTTTCAACCTCCCAGACTCCATGTCCTTTGTCAAGTGATTTTGAAGTTCGTCCCCCTAAAGGTATGGGGTATATTTCTTCACATCTCGATTTTGGGTTTGTCCCTGTTACTTTCATTGGCTATAGAATGAAGCAGCAAGTACAGTGTATTAGCTCTGAGCCCAGGCCTTAAGCAGCCTTGTGTGATGCTTCTTGCTCTGTGGGACTTGTGCCATCACCACAATACGACATGCCTTGCCCTCTGGTCCCAGGAGGAAGATGAGAAATTCAGGGAACAGAGCTGCCCCAACCAAAAAGAACGTAATGGAGCCCAGACTAAATCATCTGGTTCTCAGCTAACCCACAGACACTTGAGTTAAATAAAGTCACATTTCTGTGTCACTGAGTTTCTGTGGTTATTTGTTCGACAGCATCATTGTAATAAGAGCAAATGGATATAGTACTAAACCAGGGGTGTCCAAACTTTTTTCAACGTTTTTCACCAAGGGCCATATGCGGTAAAATACACAAACAGCCGGGCCACTTACTTGAGGTGACGTACGTGTTGCCTCACCTGGTTTATTTAAGTAAACTAAATATATTTTTGGAATTTGCTGCCTGCCAATTAAAACTGGATTGCGGGCCACAGTTGGCCCGCAGGCCGCAGTTTGGACACCCCTGTGCTAAACGGAGGTATTAAGAGAGCTAGGAATACCCCATTTTTGATCTGACGCTATACATCTTTCAGTGTGAATGCAGATGCTATATTCCAATGTGCACAAAATTTGGAATATTCATTACCAGTATCTCCTTAATACTGGGAGTATCACTTTGGATGCACAATTCATCATTTTCGTTTGTTTTAAATTTAAAACACTTTTTAGGTTTTTTTGCTAAGATCCAGGATTCCTTTCATCAATTTAATGTTAACCAGATCTTAAGATGGTGCCTGCTCTTAAAAAGTGCTTTCTAAGGGTTCTCGATGTAGGGTTATGACACATCCAGTCCCCATGACATTTCCCCATGGGGATGGCGCCTCTAGGAACTGGAGACATTCTGCTGTTTGTCCTGCAAGAGTATTCACTGGATCAGAAAGCAGACAACACTGACTTTGAATTCAAACTTGCTGGCTGTGTGGCCTTGGACAAGTTATATAACTTCTCTGAACCATAATTATTTGATCTATAAAATGAGATCTCACAGGGCAGCTACATTACATAAGGGATATAGAATACCTAGATGATACCTGACATATACCAGTATACCTACTCAATAAATATTCATTTCTTTCTCACTCTGACTCTTACTCCTCATCTTATGAAAGGAGCTACTACGGCTATGTGGAAAAATAACCATTTTGGTGTTAAACTAACATTATTTAATAAGGATTTCCTGAATTGCTAATATGTCTCAAGAATAGCATATCACTGTGGCTACAACATGAGTAAGACATGGTCCCTGGCTTCAGTGAACTAAAGTACAGTGGAGGACACACTGGCGTGGGTACTATTTTAAGTGCTTCACATGTATTATCTCATTTAACCCCCATGCCAATCCTGTGAGAGCTTATCCCCATTTTGCAGTGGTCAACCAGGCCCAAATCACACAGTTAATAAGTAGGAAAGCAAGGACTTAAACCTGGGTAGTCTGGTTCCAGAACCCATGCTCTTAACCACTTTGCTATAATATTATCTATTAAAATTAAATATGTCCAGGTTCCAAGTGCGGCAACTCTACTTTCTGCCACCTCTCCTTACACTTGTGTACAAGACAATATGTATAAAAACATTCGCTGCAGAGCTATTTATAATATTGATAAACTGAAACAACATAATGAAGGAATATACTGAAAAATGTGCATTGCATGATGCCATTTATGTTAATATTTTAGATTCCTTTGGTATATATATATATTTATATGTATATATATATACATGTGTATATATATATATATATATGTGTATATATATATATATATATATATATACACACACACATGTGTAAATACATAAAAAAGTCACCAAATGGGTAACCTCTTGGGAAGAGACCAGGAAAGAAGGTGGGCAGTTCAGAGGCTTTAAGCATTATCTGCAACATTTGAAGTTTAAAAAATGAGACTGTATTTACGAGGTCAGACAATTAAGTTCGTGAACTCATCATAGAAAAAGTGCTACATACCTCATTGCTGAATATCACTATGGTTACCTTAAAGTACTCCCTTTGGGAAGCTATACATCGATGCCAGTGCCTAGTCCACCCTTCAAAGCAATTTTGGAACTCTTTCTAGAATGGCCATCAGGGCTGTCGTCGTATTACGTTTGATGTCCTGAATGTCATCAAAATATCTTCCTTTCAATATTTCCTTTATCTTCAGGTAAAGAAAGAAGTCATTAGGGGGCCAGATCAGGTGAGTAGGGAGGGTGTTCCAATACAGTTATTTGTTTACTAGCTAAAAACTCCCTCACAGACAGTGCCGTGTGAGCTGGTACATTGTTGTGATGCAAGAGCCATGAATTGTTAGGGAAAAGTTCAGGTCATCTAACTTTTTCACACAGCCTTTACAGAACTTCCAAATAGTAAACTTGGTTAATTTTTTTTCCAGTTGGTATAAATTCATAATGAACAACCCCTCTGATATCAAAAAAGTTTAGCAACATCATTGCAACAAGTTCATGAAGTTAATTGTTCGACCTCGTATTTATTACTCATTTTATTAAAAATTAGTATTTTTAATCCTTACTTAACAAAAAAACTCAGTGAGAAACTCCAAAGGGTGATTTGCAGAATATTCTATGAGCTTAGAACCAGCTGTGTAACAGAGGAACTATAACAAGCTGAACAAAGACCAGAAAATTGTAAGACCATAGACAAGACCATTACTCTCTAAATGTATCATACATACAGAGAGGCTCTGAGGTATTAAGGGAGTAACATGTCAGCACATAGGGTTTGAGAAGACTTTAAATATCTTACAATTTTATTTCTCAATTATACCTCAATAAAGCTGAAAAAATTAAGGGTTTGACTTCCACCCTCACATTAATGGAGACTGGGTGTAAAAACTTTATAGAATCATTTCATGGGAGCTGATGATGGAAGAGAGGGAGAATAGGCGTTCTTTGTGCTGAATAATCTAAATACAAGCCTTCAAACAGCATTAAACAGTAATTATTAGAAAGAGGAAGGCAGAGCAATTCAGTGGAGTAAACAGCCAGTTTGGCCTGAGGTGACGTGGTTTTTATTCCTGGCCTTCCTGTGATTCAATTGCCACCTTCCGACATATAGAATTTTACACCCTGAAGATGTCTTAGAGACCAAATCCTTCTCACTGTATAGATGCGGAAACAGAGACACAGGCAGGGAAAGTAGGTTGCTGAAGATTTCCTGTAGCAGCACAGCCCAGACTAGGATCCCAGCCAGAACTCTTTTCTGATCACTGCCAAGTCTCATGGATGAGCCTCTATTCTTGGGTGAGAATGGAGCCACCATAGTGATGCTTGTGCACACCATGCACAGCTGTAATGGCACACATCTGTACAAGGCACTCTGACCTATGTAGAGGAAAGCTTTAAGCCTGAGCTTTTTATTAAGCAAAGGCTGCTCTTGAAAGAGACATGGGAAATCCAAGATACCTACATTCATTGTTTATTCATAAATTCTTTTATTCCTAAAGTATTTTCTATGCACTTATTTGGCATCATCAGTAGGACACAGTGATGAAACTTTCAGAGGTAGAAAGAATTCCCTTCTCAAGAATGAAATCCAGCAGAAGAGTGTGATGGCTGCGTGTCCACTGCAATGTTAGCAATACAGCATAAAATCCAGCAATACAGAAAAAGCATAATGTATCACAACCAAGTGGGATTCATGCCAGGATACAAGGTTGGTTTAGCATTTGAAAATGAATCAGTATAACTTACCACATTAGCAGAATAAAGGAGAAAAATATATTATCACCAAAAATGCAAGAAAAGTATTTGACAAAATTAAAAAACCTATTCATGTTAAAACTTCTCAAAATACTGAAAATAGAAGGGGGCGTCCTGAGTGCAATAAAGGGGATCTACAACAAACCTAGAGCTGACATCTTATTCAATGGTGAAACAATGGTACCCACCCTCAGGAACAAGGCAACGATTTCTACTCCCACCCCTTTCTGGGATGATGAAACATATTGTTTGGGGTGGTTGTCACATAAGTGTATATAATTGCTGAAATCATGCATTGACATCAAACTACACAGATCTGTGTGTTTTATTTGCAAATTTACTACAATATTAAAAAGGATAAAAAATGATTATCAAAAATCTCAGTGAGGAAAGATATTTGTGTATTCCATTTGCACTCCAATCCAAGGTAAAACATCAATATTTTCCATTCCATTACTAAAATAAGAAATATTCAACATCATTAAGCAGAGCCTATATGTGTCTGTTTCTTTCTTTTCTTCTATTCTCTCCCTCCTTTCTTTCCTTCCTCCCTCTCTCTCCTGTCTCTCCTTTCTTCTTCTTTTGAGGATCCCTAGAAAACTGGCACAGATTTTTTTGAAGAACACAATTTCACTCAACCCAAGAATTTAAAGTTTGTGTGACCAAAGCGTAAAAACACATCCAAATGCTTGTTTACCAAACCCTTCTCCATGGGTCTGGACAAACAGGGAATAGGATTCCTGTCGTTCCTTTTGATCAGGAATCCAACGAGATTCAAGAGAAACTAGGTTCAAAAGAAAACAGCTTCCGTTTCATGTCAGTGCATTTCTTATGAGCATCTTTCTGGGTTTTAGTTTCCAATAGTCAAGACGGTCTCAGTGGGCCTGATCTCAACTGATCTATTTCACAGTAGGTAGATTTTTTTTTTCCTGGACCCCAATATACACCCTCTTCTCATGATTTCCTAGGTGGACAAAGATTGACCTATGCAAAGGCAAGGAGACTTGGCCCTGGAACTAGTCCTTTGTTACCACAATAGCACTGTGTCTGTGCCCACTGAGGTTGGATCCAATTAGCTGACATAAAGAAGACAAATATTATACGTAAGACTGCAGTTTCTAGGAAAAAGCAGATATTTTTGGCTCTGGAGTTGTCAGTAATTGCACCATCTTACACAGCACTCTGATTGCAAAGTTGACTCTGCCTTTGTTTCAAGAAGGTTACTTCAGGTGTTTGAAAAGAATCTTTTCCCTCCCGCAGCTTTACTTTCTTTTTTCAAAACTTGGACTCGTTTCAAAATCATCTGTTTCATTGTCCATCTCAGATTCATTTAGTTGCACTGTTAAGTAAAGCATAAGTTCCAGAGTTTCTGTTTTGATCTAAGTAGTCATTTGTCCTCAAAATTGTGCCTTGTGAGGATGTTTGTGTGGGTGTGCGTGTGTGTGTGTGTGTGTGTGTGTGTGTGTGTGTAGAATATTGCAACCATTTAATTTTGAAGAATTTGTTTGGGCCTCTGTTTACTGAGCCTTCCACTTCCAGACTGTGCTTAGTTAAATCTATCATCATATATCTGACAATATTTGTCATCATTATCCTTGCAGCCAAGCCTGATCCTTTCTGATAAACAGATATTGAGTTCATATAAAATTTATTGAAACTTTCTTCCTGCACTTGGTCTCATATATCTGCCTTTCTCCGAATCCTCCTCTGGTTGAAAAGCCACTGAAACCAGGAATATATTTGAGATTCAAGACAATTGGTAATTTGGACTAGTATTTGGACTAGTCCCTCTATTTGCCAAGATATAATGCTTTCCTCCAAGACAGGCCAGGAACTTCTGATAACATAATCTAATAGGAATAAAAGGAAAATGACCATCTATTGGGGTTTTATCTATAAAGTCTATTCAATTCAGTAAACAGCTCTGGGCTATGTGCTGAACCTCAGAAGACATAAACATGTCCCTTTACATGGTTTCTATACAATGACCATACATTCATTCTATGCAAGTGTCGTGCGGGGCGTCAGGCGGGGTCTGTGGGGTCTCTGCTCCCGCTCCCCACACAAAAATGCAGGATATGGTGAGGCCAAAAAGGAACACCCACGGAGCCATAGGTAGGGAAGTCATACCACTATATTCTCACTGGCGGCTGGGTTGGAGACACAGGAACCAGGAGCAACACAATTCTCAACCCTCACTGTGCCGCTTGCAGACTCAGCCACCATCTTCTTGCTAGCTCCCTCTTTTTCTTTTTTTTGCTACTAGCCTAGCCACGGCAGTTATATTCATGGCTAATGGCTCACTGGTTACAGCTGACGGCCAACTAGCCACAGCTGCTGGCCATTTGATCACAGTCGATGGCCATTTACTACCTGAGCCAGCACCTTTCTATGTGAGGCCGAGAGCCTGGAAACTGCTTTTTGGGGCTCTGTCCCCACAGCAAGTTAAGGTGTTTTACAAAAAAACAATGTATTCCAAAATGCCATTATGACTGAGCCAGGAAATCAAAGGCATTATACATTCTAAACATTCTATAGATTTCTTTCAGCTCTAATATCCAGTGGTTGTACAGAATAAGATGAATCCAGGCAATAGGTAGATAGGATGTTCACATGCAATTTCTGCACTAAGTTATTGGAAGAGGAAAGGAACGCCCATGTGAATGAGATATATGGGAGGTAGGAAGGAAAACTTACCAAGAAATGACAGAACCTTGGAGAAGAGGTCCACAAAAGGATGCTTCAGGCATTATCTTTCTTGGCTGATAACCACAACTGTCAATATTTATTGAATGTTTATATGTGCCAGATGCTGTTCCAAAGCTTTATATGCCTTAAAACATTTCATCTTCCCATGAGGTAGAGGTTATTGTCCCCATTTTACAGATGAGCAAAATAAAGCACAGAAAACACACCAAATTTCACACCGCTAATACATGACAAAGTTGAGATGTGAACCCAGTTATGTTCCAGAGCCCATTGTGGGGACAGAGCCAGGAGTGCAGTTTCCAGGCTCTCGGCCTCACATGGAAAGGTGTGGCTCAGGTAGTAAATGGCCATCAACTGTGATTGGATGGCCATCAGCTGTGGCTAGTTGGCCGTCAGCTGTAACCAGTGAGCCCTTGGCCACTAATATAACTGCCGTGGCTACGCTGGCAGCAAATGGGGGCTAGCAAGAAGATGGTGGCTGAGCCAGCAAGCATGGAGTGTGGCGGAGTGTGGATTGCGGATTCTGTGGCTCCTGCTTCCTGTGTCTCCAACCCAGCTGCCAGTAAGACTACAGTGGTATGACTCCCCTACCTATGGCTCCGTGGGTGTTCCTTTTTGACCTAGCCACATCCTGAGTTCTTATGTGGGGAGTGGGAGCTGAGACCCCGAGGGCCGCCCCGCACGACACCCATGCTATTCCTAATGATGGTGTATGATATCTTTCACTCAGTGGAATAAGAGGGTGTGGTTTTTGTCAATTATTTCTGTTTACAAGATATGGTAGCTTCCCCTGACTTAGACATGTGTATATTCCACCTGGAAATAGATGTCAAATTTTTGCTTTCAAGGATTATGCAAAGAGAGAAAATAAGATCATAAATCACGTTCTTTCATTTATGTGTTCCTTTCCATACACTTTAAACAGACCTACTGACAGATACTTTGTTCCAATCCCAGTGCCAGATTCTAGGGTTTCAAAACTGCATTCAAGGGACCTTGCCCTTTAGGTCCATGGGTAGTATATATTTTTAGTACCAAACTAATTGTGTTTTTTTCCTCTACCTTAAAAATCATGTGTAGAACTGTGCAACATAAATCGGGTAAAAGTGAAGAGTGAGTCTTCCAGCAGCATTTCAATCACTCTCTGACAAGAAATGCTTCCTTATTTGTAGCGTTCCCAAAACAAGTGAGTGGAGCCCTCAGGTTGGCAAACACCTGGCTGGACAGTGGGATGCAGTGAAAAGAGCAATTATCTGGGAACTAGAAGAGTGAATTAGCTTGATGTTGGGGACATTTCTGTCTCCCTGAGCCTTGTTTTTTCTACGTTATAGAAAAGAGTTGGATGACTAGAAATTCTCTAAGGCCTTAGATGTGACATTATATAGTTGTACAGAATTGGTGCTGGTTGGCTTCAGGACAGAATGTTCTTTAAAGTTTATTCTTTCTGGGGGAAGGGTCAGTGAAAGAAAACCTCCGTGGAATGTCAGAAAGAAACCCTTTCCTAGCCCTCGTTGCCTCTCCATCTCCCAAGCTCTCTGCTCTTCAATCAGTTACACTCCTGGACTAATTACGTTGTAGAATCCACTGAGAAATCTAATACAACCCTCATTTCTCCTAACAACACAGCCAATTTCAAGCAGGTGCTAGGTGGTTAAAAAAATAAAGAGGGGGGGAAAAAACTCACACCAGATGTAGCACATATAAATGCTACCACACAGGTGTTTGGAGGGGAATAAGTTCTTCAAATTATGCAAATAAGTCTCTTTTTTTTGACAACTCAACTTTTTAGAACAGCTATACATATCTCTTCAAGGATGTTTATTAATTTTAAAATACCAATTGTTCACGTTTTGTAAGTTCATTCACGCAACTATATCTTACAAACTTCTCTTAAATTCTTGAAGCTAAGAGAATTAAAGGTTTGACCATGATTTGTTCTCTGAGAACATGAGAAATGAAAAAAAAAAAGATGAATGAATTACATCACACAGATAATGTAAAAGCATAATTTCAACCCCAGCTTCCTACTCTCTTCCCATTCAACCCTATGACCAGATCCATTCGTGAAAATAGCAGTTGAGTTTCCTTTCTCATTTTTGATTTTCCCTCCTCTGATGGACTCTAATGAGCTACTGCTCAAAAAATACAAGCAGCTCCAGGGTAAGAGATAAGAGAACTGAGAAGCACTGATTGTCTATGCAGAGCCTTGGATAAAAAAATGTTGGCTGTGTTTATAAAGAGGCAGTGTTTAATATTTACCAAACACAAAGGGACATAGATGCTTTCCTTCCCTTTACTTGTCATCCATAGAGAACCTTTTAAAAGTGGGCATCTTGGGATAATATAATGGTATTCTAAAAGTTTTATAAAAGGGGTTTTAGACATTTTCACCTTCGAATGCCATCACATCAGTGAAACATTTGGAAATAATCACCGCCAAAATTTTCACAAGGCCACAGCAACTTAAAGACCATAAATCCCCAAACCATTACATAATGGTCATCATATAATTTCAACAGCAAATGAGACCAAGCACATCTAGGAGTTGTAGCTATAAAGCCACAAGACTCATTACCTAAAATACCATTAGCAGTCTATAACATTGTCACTTGTCACCAGCCAGTCCTCCACAAAGGGATGTAAACACTTTGAGCTCAAGCGGCCCCTTCCCTCTTAAGCAGTGTTTCTCAACCATGGCAGCAAATTAAAATCACTTAGAGAGCTTTAAAAGAAGAGCAATGTCTGGACACTACCCACCAAAATCTGAATTTCTAATTTTAGAAGTTCTAAATGATTCTAATGAGCAGCTAAGGTTGAGAACCGCTATCTAAAGAAGCAGGGCGAACTGCGGCAATGATATTATCAGGGATCAAAAACAGTAACCACTTTCAACTGTACATACCTATAAAGGATAAGTTTACACTAGCCATATGCTCTTAGTATTAGAATTCATAAATGAGACCAGTACTAAGGTGACTATACATCCTGATATTTCCAAGATAATCCGGGTTCGTGCCTGCTGTTTCAGTGTAAGTATTGATAGCACACCTTTTCACTTTCCAAAAAGAGTGGATTAGGTGATAATTTATATGTTAAACCTTTTCATGAAGCACCCCAAGAAAGCCAGTCACAAATCCAGCTTGGATCCTATTTTGCCTACCCCTCATCTGCTGGCACTTCAGTAGACTTCGGGATGTTCTTGTTTAATGCTCATCCTTGGAAACCATTTGCAGTCGACCTCTTTTGGCTACTTTTGCAACTCTAGCCAGTCTTCGTTTTTGAGCCTCTTGCAAAATTTAGCATCTATCTCAGTGTTTCCAAGCTCTGAGTGGTTTTCAAGCTGCACATTAGAAATTCCTCAGGAGGTGGGGGCTAAATATTCAATTACCTAGACCATATTCAGGGCCAATACAAGTAGAATTTCCAGGAGTGAAATTCAGACATCAGTATTTTTTAAAGGTGATTTGAAGGTGTAGCCAAGATTGAGAACCAGTGCCATCCAAGGTGATTCCAATAAGCAGCTGATGTTGCCAACCGCTGAACTCGGTCCAATTCAGATCACAGGGGTCCCTGGATTCAGTCTAAGATTCTGCTGATGACCAAAGTTCTTTTGTTTCTCAAGAACCTTACATCGAAAGGCAAAACTTGTGTCAGATGCTAATGGAAAAAGATGCTCAGAGAAGCACTGTCCCTGGTTAAAGCAATTGTAATAATTCTGATGCAATAGAACCTAGACCAGAAGATAATTAAAATAGAAAACATCAGTGGAAATCCATCCACCGAATGACACCATCATCCCACTCAGTATTATTTTCTCATTCCTTTCCTTTATAGCAAACCAATCACCTTCTCCTGGATGCCATCTATTTCTCCTGTACACAGAATAACTACAACCCCAAAGTCATTATTTAGAGAAGCTAAGGCACTTGGGTCTTTAGCTGTTTGTCTTCCAGTAGACCTTCTGTGTTTATGCAGTTATGCTAGCACATCACACAACAAAGCATAATAACAAATGCCTCAGAAGTTATGTGTGGGAGATATAGATGGTCATAGTAAAGAGCCAATCCACCAGAGTTAGTAGCTTCTAAGGCCACAGACTTACAAAAGTAGAAAGTATTGCTAAATTACAATGATAGCATTCTGGAAAAAGTTCAGATATTAACTGAGGATTACTGGTTGTATAGAACCCAAGGAGAGGAGGGCTGAGATATAAAGAAGTCAAACACTAATTTAACTCATTTTAATGATTGCTAAAAAACGCTAAAAAAAATGGCAGGATCTGGAACAGGAAACCGATGAGACAAAGTCTGCATATTCCCTAGTACTTCCTGTCACTGGGATGGACAATACACTAAGAGAATTAAGACAGCTGAAAATTGTATTTAATTCCCTTTATTGAGGCTCTGTGTACATTTTTAATGAAAGATTTAATGGAAACAGTATGGGTGTGTCTTAAAGAGTAGAATACTTTGAGTCAGTTAGACCTAAGTTTGAATCAGAAATCTAGGTTGTGTGACTAAGTCTGTCAAATCAAAGAGTCTTAGTTTCTTCATCTGTAAATGGGGTTATATTGCTTATGTCACAGAAAACGCTGGAAGGATAAACTATCTAGTATCTTCTGTGTGCCAAGCAATGCACACAACAAAAATGCAAAACAACAACAAAAATAAACCACAGAGCTAGCACAGGAAAGATACTCACAAATGACAGCGAGTCTGTCTTTGAATGAATAACACCTGTTTCATGAGTTTGCCTTTAATACCTGAGGAGAAAGAACCCTGTCCAACAATGCAAATCCTACTCTCCTACGCTCGTATACAAATCCCAAGTCTAGCATTTGCTACGGCCTCTGTCATCACTGACTTTGAGCATTTGTATCCACCTGGTATGGACTGAATGTTTGTGTCTCCCCAAAATTCTGGTGTTGACCCAAATCCCCAATGTGATGGTATTTGAAGGTGGGGCCTTTGGAGGTGACTAAGTCATAAGGGCGGAGCCCTGCTGAATAGGATTAGTGGGAGACTCCAAGAGCTCTCTTGCCTTTCTGCCATGTGAGGATACAGTGAGAAGACAGCTGTCTAATGAACCAGAAAGTGAGTTCTCACCAGACACCAAATCTGCTGGTGCCTTAATCTTGGACTTCCCTGACTCCGGAACTGTGAGAAATAAATCCCTATTGTTTTATAAGCCACCTAGTCTATGGTATTCTGTTATAGCAGCCTGAACGAACTTAGATACCACCTCACATAAAAGTGAATTTGAGTTTCATTGTTGAGTACAATTACAAATATATTAACATTTACCTCCATTTAGTCTTTTTGAAACTAGATATGTATCGCCCATCTCTGCGGAAAACCCCCTACTTGGAATCAGGTAGCGATTATGGAACACCACTTGTGGAAGAGATACAGGCTTGGTACCCTTCCATTTGATTCAGTTCAACACAAAGTTATTAACTGTTTCCTCCTCACCAAGACTTTCAAAGACAAATAATACAGTTCTTGCCTTCAAAGAATGTATAGAATCAGTGCTCAGGATTGAGTTTGATTCTACCGCAGAAAACTCTCCTGATTCAAGGATTCAGGATTTGAAGTTGCAAGAAGCCCCCTGCTTTCTGTGAAAGCCAGTCACCTTCTTATGACTCTCAGTTTGGGACATCCCATCTTGTTAAAAGGGAAATAAGATGTTACAACTGGGGAGAACGCAACTTTCCCTTCAATATGGTAAAGAGAGTTCAAAGGCATAGAAAATGGACAATCTTTTGCCGGTGAGTATGCAAAGGGATAAAGCCTTCACGTTAGTCTAGAGTATTCTAGAAAAGTGAAAGAGGGAGTCATGCTGCATATTAATGAAGGGAAGTGGGGATACAAATACTTAGTTATCACTCTATTCATAATTCAATAGTATTTATTCAAGCCCTACTAGTCACAACAGCTATTTCCCCAGGGCTCTGTTCTTTCCCATTTCTTTCTTATATTCTACATCCTTTCTTTGAATAATATTAGTCAAGTGTATAGCTTCAAATAACACAAACACATCTGTGTATTAAAAACCTATATGTGCAACTCATGGATGGTTCTGTGTGCTAGAAATGTATTGCAAGCTGCCTCCTTGATGTCTTTGATACCTTGAATCTCTCATAATCCCTATTCTGGCTCTTGAGAATACCATGACTCCATCTCATCAGCCAAGAGTCCCAGGCATCTTTGTCCCCTTCCTCTTTCTGACCACCCATGTCAATTTAAACTCCAAGCTCTGTTAATTCTTTCACCAAAATTTCCTAAATTTATTACATTCTCTCTGTACCCCAATACCTGCCCTAGTTCAGTCTCCCGTCATCTGTTGCCTGCATATCCTACCAGGCTCTTCACTGGTTTGCTTACCTCTGGCCTCTCCCTAACTCATCTGTCTTTCCCATGACCACGAGTTTGTCTTTCATCAACCTTCAAGTTTTCATATAACCTTCACTCTGATATAAACAAATACCACTGATTTCCCAAAGACTTACATGTCTTCCACTATCTGGCTTCAATTCACTTGTCATCCCTCCTAACAGAAAATGGTCTTTTTCAATCATGCCATGCCCTTTCAAGACATTTCATTTTTTAATGCATACTCTTCCTTTTTTAATGCCCTTCACCTCCTACTTTATATGGCAAACACCTCCACATCCTTCAAGACTCCTCCCAAACCTCACATTCTCTGTGAGGCCACCTCTGGTTCTCTCAGGAAGTTTTTTAATCTGTCCCATATATTCCCACATAATCACCCTAGAATTGGACTCATTGCCCCAAATAAAAAGTATTTGTTTACCTATCTCACTCCTTCACTGGATGATGGCTATTTCTGAATAAGGACTGTGTCTTATTCATGTCTGTGCTCCCCTCCCACCACCACCACCAATCAAGGCGCAGCAGAGCCTGGTACTGGGTAGGATATCAGTACACATCTGTGGACTGGAGTGCAACTTAGCAGGTATCACAGGTTGAGTTCTCTGAGCAGCAGATCCAAAGACAGAGCCTGGTGGAGAGGTATGTATTTAGGGGTGCTCTTGGGACCAGTATCTGTGGAAGGGAGGGGAGGAATTCAAGGGGTTAAGAGAGGGAGAAATCAAGCTTATGTGGAATCAATGATAGCCACTGACACTCCCACAGGAGCTTTAAATAACCCTTTGGAATTGTCCCAAGTTGGATGAACATGGCCAGGTCTTTATACGCCTAACTGATCATTTATTGAATATGGGCCACTCCAGTAAGGGGAGTGACCTTGGTTGAAAAGGCTCTCTGAAACAGTAACACCCAAAGGGGCTGACAGCTAAGGACTAATTGCCTACTGACAGCACTACCAGTGACCAGGCGACAAGTTCTTCCTCATTTGGAATCTGGGGGGCATATCATAGTGTCCACTACAGAGACACAATTCATTTAGTTATAAATGGATCTCTCAGAAATTGCATTTAGCTGAGAGTAGAGAGAATCCCTATAACAGTGATGCAAACTCATCAGAGGCTTTATTTTTCTTTTAAAAAGACTTCCTAAGGGAAGAGATCACTGACATTAATTCAGTGGTCTGAAATTCTAGAGCTGAGGTCTCCTCAATTCCTCTGAGCCTTTCTCTCATGGTCAGAGGTGTGGCTGTGGGCAGAAATGAGAAAGGACAAAGAAAGAGCTGGCATCTTCGGAGAGTCAAACTTTTTCAGAAATCCCCAGCTCAGACTTCTATTTACATCTTATCAGTGGGAACACTATCACATGACTACTCCTAAATGAAAGGGAGGCTGGAAATTTTAATGGTTTTCATCATACTTATATCTACTAATCTTTTCTAATTTTTACACTATATTGGTCATGGTACAATGGCCGCTGTGTGTAAGATATTATACTAAAATTATAGAGATTTATAAATAAGGGACAAATTTTCAACCAGAGTCAGTGTCTTGGGTGATGAAGCCAAATATGGACACATAAAAAAATAATAATTTCAGAGCAATAGAAGCATGTGCTAATCTGAGTTGTGTCTTTTATTGTGGTTTTTAAAAAATTACACAGCATGGAAACGATCATTTCTATAGCTGGGAGCAACTGCCCCTCTCTCACACTCCCTCAAAGCAGAGTTCTGTTAGTGAAAAAGAGAAAATGGATATTAAATAACTAAGAATTTCTGCCACAGAGACCCAGGTTTAAAAACCCAGGTTCAAAGGAGAAGCAAGTGACATGTAATAAGATTGCATAACATAGGGACCGTTGATTCATAAGGTAATTGCTGTTTTATAAAGTGAATGTTTCCCACTTAGCATAGCAAAATTATATGAATTAATTAAGCCTGCCAGAGGACAGTGGCCTCCAGCTCCTTACTCAGCAGAAAACAGATTGCTGGGACAAAGAATCAAAGTCATCTTAAACAGGGCAATGAGGAGAAGCACAAAGAAAGGGGCAAAACAGGAACAAGATACCACCAAGCACTAAAACAAAACAGCAAGCTTCAAACACGAGGCTCAAACATCTAAACAACTACGATGTTTCTCCGAAAATAAGACCTAGCCGGACAATCAGCTCTAATGCATCTTTTGGAGCAAAAATTAATATAAGACCCGACATTATATTATATTACATTATTATATTATATTATATTATATTATATTATATTATATTATATTATATTATATTATATTATATTTTATTATATTATACTATAAGACCTTGTCTTATATTATAGTAAAATAAGACCGGATCTTATATTAATTTTTGCTCCAAAAGACGCATTAGAGCTGATTGTCTTATTTTCGGGGAAACACAATAGTCAGCAAAGCACCTTGGAAATTCAAGTGAGAAGTCAGACAGGCAGCTGGCGCTGCTGGGACTGTGGTAAGAGTTTGTTGCCAGTGTTCATAAAAGAAGCTAAAGGTCACATTTTGAAAATAGAAATAGGTTTCCCTGATGTGAGGGAAAAAATGGAAAGAGGGCTGTGACCCTCAGGAGGGACTGACTCCCCCTAACGTCCCCTCCTTTGGGGCACGGCTGTTAGAAGAATGGATAAGAAAAGCTGCAAGGACGGAAAGCACCAGAAGCTGAGAAATTAAGAATCCTTGAATTCAGAATATAGCAACCCAAGGACAAGGAAAACATGAAACAGACTTCAAGAATAACAAAAGAATGGAATCCGTAGTAAAGCCATAGGGCAGCCAATATCAACTCTAAGATGCGAAAGGAAACAGAAAATGCTGACTGAGGCCCTGTGAATTTCAGCTCTAGTTGTAAGGAAAGCAGGAGGCTGACGATTGCCTTAAGAAGTCAACTCATCCAGCCCTCTGGGCAAATGTCAGTCCCTTCCATTCTCTGAAAATTGTAGCAACTTCTCTACCACAACTTCCCTTGACAGTTTAATCACCTCTCATTTTACGCTTGATTTTCATTTGGGGGAGGTAGTGACATGTAGTGGATAGGATATTGAATATTCTGCCAGGGATCCTGGCTTTTAATTCGGACTCTGCTACTAACCAGCTTTATGATCTTGGAAAACTAACATCCTGTTTCTGGGCTTCGTTTCCTCATTTGTAAAATGAAAGAGATGGACCATCCATCCCTCAGTTCCCTGCATCCTCTATGTGGATAAATAATGAATGATAAGTGTTTTTCTTATAATAATCCTTCATAAAACTAATCTCAACAATAACTCTCCAGAATGAAACTTAACCCAACATTTGCCCTTTTAAGAGATGAACAACTCTAATTCCTTTAACTTGTCTTTATTTTTCTGAATTCCTACCCATAAGAATAGTACTAATATTTTCAAAATACAATCTGTCAAGGATACGGGACTTAAGAGTTTAGGAAATGCATTTGTATCACTTAATCCTCACAATATTCAGGTGAGGGAAGGTGGCTAAGACTTGTAATTGCACCCCCATATCCATTCTTCTCTTTTATTATGGCCATGACCACCTGAAATAAACCTTACCTTTCTCACCTCCCTCCCACCCCCATCCCCAACGGCTAGGCATGGCACCTCTCTGACAGAAGCAGTGCTATAGTTTCCAGAAAACACTCTTAAAAACGGGTGCTCTTCTTTCTCCCTTTCTCCTTCCTGGTGAAATGTACAGGGATGGGTGGGGTCCAAGCAACATCTTAGATCATGAGGTAGAAACTCCATGTGGTGGATGGGAAAGCAACAGGATAGAGTGCCTTGCTTCCTAACGACTCCAATGAATCTGCTTTAGCAGGCTCTTTAATATGCAATAAAAATAAACTTCTATTTTGTTTGAATAACTAATATTTTTAGTTATTAGGTTGGTACAAAAGTAATTGCGGTTTTCGCAATTCTTTTTAACCTTTTAAACCGCAACTACTTCTGCACCAGCCTAATACTTCCATTGCAGCCCAAATAAGTCCTAACTGATACCACTCAGGAATTGTTGGTTTTATTTTACAGTTTAAATAATTTCCTGAAAACTTCAGTAAGGCTAACATTTGAACACAGGACAATTTTGACACCTAAGCCCAGTAGACTTCCTGCTTCTGTCTAAATAGATAAAAGCAACCATTTGCAGATGTAAGCTGAAATACAAACCCTCTAAAATGGAATTCATTTGAGACTAGAGCATCTCAGAAGCAGCTCGTGTTGCCCTCCACGTGGAAAAATGTTCCTACGACAAGTTAAAGGGGACAATAAGTGGGGGATATTGGACACCCCCTTCTATGAAGGACTTATTCTCCTCAAAGTACCTCAGTAGGGACTAGGAGGAAATGAGAACACAGGATGAAAAATAGTAGGTAAATCACACACACACACACACACCTACACCTACACCTACCTACCTACCTACCTACCTACCTACCTACTTACCTACCTACCTCAGCAGGGTTGCTGTGAAGTACATTTCAAAGGCTTCTGAGAACTAAGCCAAGGCTTCAAAATGAATTTTTCAGGAAATAAACAAAGACATCTTTACTTCTCCTCCAACCAACCCCTCCACTCTAGCCCCAGTCCTAAAACAACCATTTGGATAAATCTTATCACTTCCAGAAAACGAAGGGTTGGGCAAGTCAATCTTTATTCTTTCTCCCTGTGCGCAGTGAGCCTGTGAATTTCCCATCGTTGGCTTCCCTTGTAGCGCTATGTTCTGACAGCCCACAGCAGCTGAAGCATGAAGAGCAAGAAATATTATCCTAGAACCAGTTCTATTGTGATTATTAATTTATTTGACCATTTTTCTATAAAACCACTCAATGTTTCTCATAGTAATCTACTCCTCTAAGTAGACAGATGGCATCTACTATGCTCTAAGCAGCTGGGGCAGCCCCTTCACAATGTACAGCAAAGGCACCCAAAGTCCATTAGTCTGCTCAGCTTTTCAATTTAAGGAGAACTTGTGGGCCACGTATCTTCCACTTCTGCATATTTTACAGTACTGAAATATTTTTAGACAAAAACATAAATAAAAGATGTGGCTGGGTTTTTGTACAATGCACTGAATGTGTTATAGTTTATTGTGGTTTTATTTTTTCACAGCACAATCATAACTATATAGATGGTATAGACCTATGGTGGGAGAAGAAAAAGGGAGAGAAAACTATTCCAAGACTCACAGGAAAGGATCCTTTTTAATTAATCATTCATACATACTTTTATTCATATTTATTCAGAGTCTGCAGTATACCAGGCACTCTGTTTGACATTGGGAATACAATTAAAGCAAGATACATATGGCCCTTCTCTCCGGGG